>NC_071467.1:63868611-63921111 GCF_028500815.1 Rissa tridactyla | reverse complement strand
TGACAAAAGCCAGAAAAATCAGAATTAAAGCTGCAGCTCCATCTCTAACTAACCCCTCTGTGTGCCTTTGGTAGCAGTCCAAATAGGGTTTCTGACCTTTCTTAAGCTACCTTTGTATTCTTTCTTTTTTTTCCTTTTCTTTTTTTTTTTCCTTTTCTTTTTTCTTTTTTTTTTTCATTCATCTCCTTAAATGGACAAGGATAGAAAAAGACGACAGGAGGCTTCTGTGATGATAGTGATTTCTTTCTGTCTCAGGTTCAGAGACAGTAGAGCTGCTTAGGGACTTCAATTTATGTATTTTCATAAATAAACAATTGCTAAATTAACCAGGCATTTTTTGTTTCTCAGTGTTAATTCTGTTGCAAATGTTGGAAGTTTTTAGACTTAGAGTATTTTAACAAGTTTCTATTGGGCACTTCCAAAATTTGCAAGAGAATTTCATGCATGATTACTGATCAAAATGTACGACTGTACATTTCTATATGTTGAATGGTCTTACTCAAGCACAGGATGACAACAGTACCGCTGCTGATTTCCTGACTTTTTGCACCCACCTGTGGTTAGTAAAGGCCCTTTTAACCATTTTCCTCAAACAAGATGTTGCACCATCACCAGTTGTCACAAACTGGTTGGCGGCAGCAGGAGAGTGTGGTTTACGAAGAATGTAAATAAATGTATTCACCCAGAGTTTAATGAGGAATGTGTTTTTTTTCTTCACAGGGTTCCTGGTTTGTTCAACACACAGGATGGCCTTGCTCTACAAGCATCATTTGGTGGAGAAGACTTTTGCCCTTCAGAATACTTCTCACACAAAGTTCTCTGATCAAATTTCTTCTCCTTTTGGAGAGTAAATCCATACACTTGAGCTCTGATTTAATTGTTAAATACCACGTTTCCCTACAGAACAAGCAATAACAACAAAATAAACAAATTCCAAATTTTCGAAAAATACACTTTCACACGATCCATCAATGGGGCCAGCATAAATTTCTGCCACCATTCATAAGACAGCAGCTATCCTTTACGCGAACCAACGGCGGAATTCGTGACTGCATTAGATCTCAACAAAATTTGCCGATGGCACAAAACATCTCTAATATATGCCATCTTAGACTCACATTTCTGGCTGAAAGCATATACTACATCAGCTCTTCTGTCCCTACATATATGCCCTCTCTCCCTTCACTTACCTTTTCCTGATCCCATGTTCAGTCACGTTTTTCTCAAAGTTCTCCATCTTAGTGCCCATTTTTGCCATCTTCCTTGCTGCTACTTAAAACCTCCTACACAGAAATGCAGCTTCCTGTCCTTACCCTTAACCCATAATGTTCATATATTTGCAAATTTGTAGTCAACCAACAAGAGTATCTCAAAGCCTAAGAAAAATTAAATTTCACTCAAAAATACACCATATGCATATAATTAACACATAGAAGTGTATGTGTTCCTTCCTTTTCATTAGCCAATATATTTTCCAAGTACGGTTACATAAAAACTGAGTACAGTTGATGTTTTCCAATTTCACAATTTCTGCATTGGAAACCATGTAGATCTTGGGCCCTGAAATCTGATGGAAACCTGCATTTTCAGGACCTGAATAATTCAAAATTAGGGGGGGTGGGGTGGCAGGGAAGGGCTTTGAAAAATTTCATAGTAATTTTTCAGCATTGAATCCAGACACTTATTAATTTAAATATTACTATACAAAGTCTATGCAGAAGATATTGATGATATAATTATACTGATTCCATCACATCTTCCTAATAAGCATCTACCAGAAACACAAGCTTCCTAAATGATAGGTATAGAAAAGAAATATTCTTACCCTCAACAGTCTTGCAAGTATTTAAGGAGACCGGTATGGCAGTAGGATGGAAAGCTGTGCAACCTATCTAAAAGTAACACTGAACCGTGTACCATTTCTGCAGATTACCAAAACTGGATTATGGCTTTAAGGGGTAACCTCAAATCCACAAGCCAATACATTTCTCTAAATTCTTAAAATTTGCAGCATTTATCTGGGTTTATTCTGGTGGCACACAACCACCTGTCAAAATATGCGTATAACTTTTAAAATCAAATTTCACCACTAACCTGTACCTGTTGTTAAGCACTTAAAAATAAATAAGCAAATGAGTGGCAGTAAGTACCTAGGAAAGGAGAGTGTGAAATATGCAGTTTTCCTCAGAAAAGGACACTCTCATGAAAGAACTGCATACTGACTCCTTAAAAACAAATGCACCTTGGAAAACTGAGCACTGTGTGAGGTGACGTATCCCATTCGTGCAAAAAGCAAATCAACAAAAAAGTATGGTACATTCAACCCACTCATTCAAATGGGTCTGAAAACTTGACTACATCACATTCTGAGAGATCAAAAGTGGCACCGAGGGGTTCTGCGCTTATCGGCAGCCATGTTTCTTCAGCTCCGGGGGGAAAAAAGTGTTTCCACAACTGCCATCGCCTCAGCTCTCGGTCTTAAGATTGTTCTGTCTGACTTGTGCATCAGCAATAGGTTGTGCACATCAATTTCTGACCTTTGCTTCAGCTTTGAAACATCACCAATTTCAAATTTACCTGTTCTAACACACTGGGCTGAACGCCTTGTGTCACAGAAGTGACAAAACTGGCCCGTTGCCTTCAATGCTGCAGCACAGCAGAGGAAAAGGCAGGCCTGTTGCTACAGGTTGGTTAACAATTCCACTAGAGATATACAAGCCAGAAGAGAATACATCTTATTCTTCAGTCTCTCTTCTGACTCTGCAGTACCTTTGGACATAAAATGTAGTAAAAATTTAGTCTTGTTGCTTTCCCAAGCATTTATGCCTCTGAAAATAGTCAGTTATTCTGTTGAGGTGGCAGCTGCTATTTTAATCATTGCTTTGATGTATATACATCACACTTTAAATTTGTATCTTTCAAATTACAAACATTTTAAAGCATAATCAAGTATAAACGAAGTAGGACTAAAGGTTACTTTACGTGAGGAAAAAAGCCTAACAAGCCAGCTGAAAGCCATGATGCAACCACCAGACACAGCTTCATGATTCCCATTGTATTCATTAAGGCATAATGGAAAGTTTTAAATTTATCATCTTCCACAGTGTTATAATACTCTGTCAATTTTGTAACATTAATCTTGCTGCAGAGCTTTTTTTATAACATAGAATCACTTAAAATAGTGTCACAGCCTACTGTTTAATGCACATAAAGGTATGTTTCATTAACGCTACTCTATGAGTTGTTACTAGGACAAATATATAATGTAGAAAAAACCCGAACATCTGTATATAATAGTAGTGATTCAAAAGCTTTTATACCAATAAAACTTACAGTATCATTCGAACACTTTTTTCTTTACCTAGAGGATTCTAGAACATAGTGCTTGAACAGAAACCCTGGATTAACACAATCTAATGGAATGGTGCTATAAAATGGGCAATTCTTTTTGCAATTCCGTTACCTTTATCAGTTGCTCTCCATCATAAATTTCTCAGTTGTGACTACAGTGCACGTGACAATGTTTTTACCTAAGAAAAGCTTCATCTGCCCTAAAACTATCCTGGATAAATTTATCCACATTCTGGAAAATCTCACAGATTTATATTAGATTCTGGGGGAAGAAAAAAAGAATATGGAAGATTTTGAATTCTGTAGAGGAAAATAAATCACTTGACCAAATGCTCTACAGAGTATTTTACATAAGACAAGTAGCTTGTGGCATTCAGGCAGAGGCAGAACAGAAGGAAATAACAGAACTGTAACTCAGTCTATAAATTAGACTGAACGGGACTCATCCACATGTTTGTAAATACAGGTCTTTAATTTTTAAGAGTAATAAACACTCTACTGGATTTTGGAAGATCAGATTCAAACCACTAGGATCTTCATGATTGTAAACATAGGTTCTGCTATCAAATGTCTGCCCATTCTTAAGAAAAGAGAGATGCCTTGAGATACCATGTATGTTCCAAAGGTTACATCAAGATGTCATTTACAGCCTCAGAACATCTCCAAAGATGGATACAGTTAAAGCAAAACTTGTCCTTAGACATGTCTTTTTATTCCAATTTTAATCGAACCATTACTTGTCTTCAAGGATATTAAGAATTTCATTTGATATCTTTTGAAAACAGAAGGGAAATCAAGAGGAACACATATTTGAACTCTAAACTATTGCCACCTTGATACCAGTGGTTGTTTCCTGTTTCACAAAGAGAAAGCAGTTCCTACCTTGTAACAATGCTTTTGATATTTGCTGTCAATTTTTTTTTTTTTTTAATTTACTTTGGAAATCTGGCAGCTTTCCACCATAACACTAGTAGCTTACAGCAGAATAGCAACACTGACAGTGACTTCTGTCATTAGAATAAATAAATCCCGATAGCCAATACAATCAACTCACCAAGTGGCGGATGACTGAAAAGCAATGGTACATATTAATTTTGAGCTAAATCTTATCGTCCTCTCTCAGACAGAACACTCACTCATGTAAGAGCCGACCCGTTATTCTAATGCATATTTGCAGGAGCAGACTGTTAAGAGTGAGCTTTGCTGTACATGAAGCTAACGGTTTAAGCCTTGAGCAGAGTTTTCCCATGAAAAGTTTCCTCTTCAGGATGGACATCTAACTAGGTCTAAGAGTCAAACCAGACTGTAGTCTAATCAGATAAAATATTTGCAAACAAAACCCCAAAACTCTGCCAGAGCTGAGCAGATAAATAATTTTCGTTCTTTCAGGCTTCTGACTACCCCTATGTTCAAGCGTATATTAATTTTAAAACACAAATAAAACTCATATCTGTATGTTCATCAAGTGCTGGAGAAAAATCAGCATTTCTTTGCACATTTGCATTCATCTACTTTAGTGCTTCTCACATTCCTTACTTTTCTACTGTGCTACAGTCTTCTATCCTTTGCATTCCA
The DNA here is from genome assembly GCF_028500815.1 of Rissa tridactyla. Lineage (NCBI taxonomy): Eukaryota > Metazoa > Chordata > Aves > Charadriiformes > Laridae > Rissa > Rissa tridactyla. Next base: position 63,916,185 of record NC_071467.1, on the reverse strand, counting down.
TCCTTCTGTCCAAAAACCCCCAGCACATAATGGCCAGAATCCAGCAGATAGTCTTACTCTGGTCCACAATTAATTCCCCACTTAATTAAAAACTTTATTAAAAATATATTTTTTAAAACTCTAGAGGTCTTTGAAAAGTGATGAAAACTACTCTTTTGCTAACAAAACAAAGGAGACACAACGAGTTTAATTTAGGTCACAGTGACATCAGAGAGGTTTATTTATTGCCAGCTTTGTTGCATCCAACAAAGCTTTAATCTGTGACATGCTGTAGCTTGTAAAACAGCAAAGTGGTATGGTATCAGAGAAACTACACCATGCCATACATTTCTAAAAATGTCTGGTGTCAAGCACATTACACTCAGCAACATCATCGAGAAGAAAGAGAAGGGATTTTGGGGGGGTTGTTTTTTGTGTTTTCAGTTTACATCTACAGCTGAAACAGCCTTTGAAAATTCCTATAAAGACTTCACATACTGAGAGACAGCTGTTTTTATGTAGTCGGAGATGAAGAGAGTACAACGTTCTTATGAAGCTGAAAATCAGGGCAGACCGCAGGTTTTGCAAAGGAAAAGGGTGAGAATCAAGGCTTGCTTCCATGAACCACAGAGCTCATCCAGCATCAGGCAGATACGCCTCAGTAGGACAGAAGGGTGGGAAAATCGGAAGATTTCAGCACATACAAGACAAGGATTATTTTGCTTGTTCAACCATGGTTTCATCAGGTATTATGAGAAACAAAGGAGTGCGGTGGCTGAGGCCGCTGTGGGCTTTGGGTACCAAAAACCCCTCCAAATCCAGCCTCCTTCGGTTGACCCCCTGCAACTCTAAGTCTTTTGGGAGCACCTTGGGAAGTGCTAAACCACTGCGGATAGATTAACAGAGCCTGGAGAACTACAGTGGCCTGATAGACGTGTGGCTGCTGAGAATGTGACTGAGAGGAAGGCTTTAACAACTGTTAACACTTGCCTGAAAAGGAGGTTCCTCTTAATTTTAACCAAATGCATATGGGGAAGTATATGTATTTGTAGTTCAGCCACTTCTTAATTACATTTAACATATGCTACTGTGCTTCAGACTTCTTAAAATACCAGACTTACTCAAATCCACATGCCAGCGATAGTTTGTATCTGGTGGGTAATTTAACCTGAGTTCAGCTACCAATGTGAAAAGTTCACCTGCTTGTGAGAAGCCCAGATTTCCCTGTTTGTTCGTAAACCTCCCCAGCATGGTCTGATTCTAACAGGGATTCATTTACAGTATAACCCTTTGCTGCAATGCTGACAAATAGACAAATAAAGACTTTGATTTTGACCGCCGCACTTTAAAGCTATTTTTTAAAAAAAAATTAAAATAATAATAAAAAAATAATAGTTCCACTGCTATCACAAGTAATAAAAATTAATTTACTATGGATGCATAGTTAGGGTATTTCTTTAAATTGGGAAGAAATGAGAGAAGATTTCCTTAGAGCTAGAATAGAAGATATCTGAAATACAGAGGGGTTCAGAAGCCCTGTTTCGTGTGGGTTTTTTGGTTATTTTGCTTTTAAATCAAACTGCTCAGTTAAATAAATATTTTGCAGAAAAAAAAAATGAAACTTTTTTTTTAAAAATCAGTTTTTATTCAATTATTGGGATTTTTTTAAAAAATCTTTGCTGTTTTCAATTTAATTTCACATGAAATCACATTGAATAAAATAAACCCGTCATTTATAACAAAATTCAGAAAGAAAACCAGAAAATCCCCTAAAGGAAAAATAAGACTATATGCTGAAAATAAAATATCACAGACTTGATAAAAATTTAAAGCAAGAAAAAATGGTAACATGCCTTTCATTTCATGTCTGCAGTTGATAATTTACTACAAATTGGTTTTTATAAAGTTCCTTATTTTGGTATTGTATTTAGACAAATATCTGTACAGTCTTATAAGAGAATGACTGCTGGTTTGTGATTTTAATAGGTTCTCAGAATAAGAGTCCACAGTTGTCACAGCAGAGCAATACCAACTTACAGTATGATTTTACTGACATCAGTAAAATATCAGGCAAACTCAGTTTGACTCAAATCAGCTATAAGCACTATTTTTTTTCTAAACCTAATATTATTATAATGCGATTTTTCATTATTAGTCCGATTCAACTTGTATTGAAGTCAATGAGATTATACTGAGTTCTATAAGTATTAGATCAGGCTCTGCAATGATGCTACAGCTACAACAAAATGAGTCATGTCAAAAGGACTAAGATAAAGTACATCAAGCTTATATTGTTAACAAATTATTAGTTTATTAAAATCTGAGTTTCCAAATTCTCATTTACTTTTCATCTGTTTGTTTATTGTATCTCAGCTGGTATAATCAAAATAACTGTTCGTTTTCATTTTACGTGAGCTGTTTCAGTCACTTTCGTTTTCACGTTTTTGTCCACTGACATAATAGTCACAACAGTTTGCCAACATTACTGGAAGATGTTTAAACTCAAGTAAAATATATGCCTTATAATTTTGCTTTTGTTATAGCAAGGGGAAGACTGATATCGACCTTAAAAGATTTTACAGTACAAAATTTCCAGTTTAAGCATTGGCCAACACATCAAGACCTCTCTGAAACTTGGTTTTGTAAAATTTTGGTTGGATTTCCTTGTGATTTAGGCAAAATACCATAGCACTCAGTTGGCAGAAAATGCTGAATTAGGTTGACTTAATATTATTTGTGATAATAGTGGAGCCACGGTACAGCGAGAGATGATAAGACTGATATAATTATTTTAATTTAATGTGCAAAATGTTGCACATGTGGAACAGAAGAATTGAGAGCAAAAAGGAATATTGTATGTCTGAGAAAATAATGAAAATCCAGCTGAAATTCACGGTCTTTTTAATATCACACATTTTGCTAAAATGCCAAGTGATATTCAGAGTGCTGTGGTGAGTCTTAAATCATATATATTCTGTCTACTGTAAAAACTGCACATTCAAAAATAATTAAAGCCAATATGTCTAAACTACAACACACAAACTGATGTACAATCTCATTAAAAATATAGTGAGATTTCTGTAGAAAGCATCCCAGGATTCAACAGGAAAAATGTCTATTTGGGAGTATTATATAGTATTTATCACCATTTTAATGTAATGTTTATCACTAATGTGCCAGCAGAAGCTTTCTTCTCAGAAGGCTAACTCTTTGAAATTAAACAAAAATTAGCTCATGGAAAGTGCTTAATTGTTGTTCTCTTCCTATTTTTAAATGGAGGAGGTGCATAACATTACCAAGATATGCATGTATTTTTAATTAAGATAGTATCATTTGAGGCTGTGATTCCTAAGCCAATTTACTATTTCAAAATGCAGTTCTCCTTCTAAATATAAATACAAGAGGATCAGAGCATTGTTGCACAAATCAATATGCTTTTAACAGCTGTTCATTCATGGACTCTATCATTTTGGAAACAATAGGAACACGAACAATTGACTTCATGCACAGAAATGTATTTTTCTGCCAGGTATGTTCCCCTAATCGGTCATGTTTCTGTAATGTCTTACCTTCTTATGACCTGGAGATTAATTTTCTTGAGATCCTTCCAATGAATTCTAAGGAAGTTTCATTATTATTTTTAAGTAATTGGTACTATCTACGTAAAAAAAAAATTATAAGTGAATGTGCAACAGAAATTACAAGAACTCTGAAGTCTAAGATCCAAAGAAGTATTTCCGTTTTGCATGGCTTCATCCTAAATCTTCAGATTGACAAAACAGTAGATTTTCAGTACAGCAGATTACTTTTATTAAACTACATTTCAGATGTATTTCAATCATGTTTCATTACCCTTTAAAATTAAATGAAATCAGAAGATTTAGGAGATTAAATGCCATTAAAAAGGATCAGACCATCTTTCCTATTAAACTGTAGTTTTATTTCTAAGTTTTCTTTTCAGTCTGTCCATACCAAAATACACCCCTGCCAGCCACACAAAAGTATTTGGTAAGTTTAGATCACGGACTGCCTATTATTGGCTACAGAATAACTCTAAAACCACTCTTGAATAATAATTTCCATGACACAAATACTGTAGAGTCAACCATAGTTGATCTAAAAAGTAGGATATTTTTCCATGTCAGGTCTGGTCTGATGAACCATCAGGCAAATGCCAGCGCCATCAGTGATAAACCGTTACCAGTCTCGTAAAATTTCAGAAAGAAACAAATCTCATTCTCAAACACAGTGGCAGTGAAACTAATACAGATACCCAGAACATATGCACAGGTTTTTCTGCCACTCTATGGCAACTGCTTACTTTATCAATTAATCTGAGTACTCCTCTGTTCAGGAAGACTGCTCAGCTATTGCTAATAAAATACCAAATTTTAACATTGAATCTTGAAGGACTCTTATTTCTAGACATTTTTCCAAGCTGTAAGGCTGAGGGTGCTAAACACGCTTGCTCTTCATATACTTATCCCAGGGTGTTGTCTGCTCTTTTAGCTGGAAGCAAACCTCTAGCAAATTCCTATTTATCTCCTTGCCAATCAAGAAGTGAATGACTGACAGTAACAGAGCCTTATCTAGGACTCCTGTCTGTGGTGCATTCTGCTAAATGATGTCATCGCTCTAGCAAAAGAAAATAAGCAGATTATTACAGTGACTAGAAGCAAACTAAACATTTGGATTTTTGCATGGACAGATTTACACACTGTCTGTCAGATAAAGCACAGTTTGCCTGCTGCTTACACAACAAGAATGTGCCTGACAGCTTCTTCCCAGCTTTAGTATCTGATTACATAAATAGGCCATTCCCCACCATTCCTAAAGACTGACAGTCTGTCTTAGTTTAAAGAGCAATTTCTGACTATCAGCCTTTCTGTCTTGCACACGAGGCTGATTATCATCAGGGCACTTCCTGGAGGTCCAATCACTTGGTTTTTCTCTGGAACTCGGGATGTTGCAAAACTTGTAGCCACAAGAATATTAAGGAAATGAAAAATTCGTCCGTAAAAATTTACCAGCAGTGACCCAAAACTTACATCCCCCATCACAGTGAAAACTCTGACTGACTTCTTCAAGCATTTAGATAAAGATTTTAGGTGTCTGCTATTTTCAAGGAACACAATGACCGCATGGGGGGGGGGGGGGGGGGGGGGGGGGGGGGAATCTTCAAAAAAGACAAAGAAGAAAAACAAAACAAACTGAAAAAATAAAATAAAAAAAAAAACCCAACTCACCAAACACCCACCCAGCTAACTACTCCCATAAAAAAGGGACCTTTTTCATGAGTGGGCGTCAGAAATTCATACAGCAGCTCCATTGTCCAAGTCTGTGGTTGCCCTCCCAAATTAAACTTGAAAATTGTCACATGAAGGATCTTCATAACCTTCTGTATTTTTTTGTATTAGCTGTGCAACTGTTAGTCTTTTTTAATAATTCTGCTTTTCCAAATCATACCTCAATAAAACCATGCTTTAAATTAGATGCATTTTACTGTTGCTGGTTGACTCAAACATTTTTAAGGCACGAGCATGTAAAAGACATGCCATTTTTCACAGCTAAATGTATGCAGGTGTTAATGAACTTATTTAAAAAATGGTTCTGAGCACCGAAAAGGGTAAACACATAATAACTCTGCTGTTTACAATGGTAAACAATTGCAAGTCATAACCACAATATTGTTCCTAGTTATTTCAGCTATAACTTGCAAGGCTTCATAGCCAGACAAACCAGATGAAATATGTTGCTGCAGGTCTGCTCTGATGGATCCCTCTGAAATATCCACATTATTGCTTTTATTTTATTATGTACCACACTTCATAACTGTACACAGCAGAGTACAATAAAAACTGCACTACACTCCTTTAAGTACTTATTAAATAGGTCAAAAAGTTACCATAACAAATAACTTGCTCTGCTCAGGGTCCATTAATAACACATCTTGTTGGGACTCTAAAACAAACATGGGGGAAAAAAAGAACAGTGGAGAATGTCTATTATTTGGGGCTACGGCCTAACAGTTTGCACTTCAAGAGCGCAGTATTATTAGTCATCGCATTACTCAGTCAATTGCTGTTCTAAAATATTAGAATTGACACAAGATGGAAAACTGCGCTATACACAGGTTTGGGGGAAGGGAAAGGAGAGGCAGGAGAGACTCCTGCATACAAGTCCATCTGATTTGCGAAGGTAAGAAGCACCACAAAGCCTAGTGCTTAATCTGGGGTCCAGAATTTTCCTACTGTTAGGAGCCACGAGATGTAGGATTATGATTCACCTGCACAAAACATTTTCCCCTCACAGGAACATTCTTAAAATACGAATTCCTCTATCTAGGCAGACGACTGGGAAGGAGAAAAATAGCAGAGACCCTGGCAGCAGAAAAGGATGCGAGAGCTGGAGATAGGCAGGAGGCTGCCTTGAGGCACGGGAGCTGCCGTGGGCAGACACCGCAGAGGGGCAGGAGGAGACGGCGGCCAGATGAACGAAGGGAATCAGGGGAGGCTAAAGGGAAACAAGATCCCCGAGGTACAGTGAAGCACAGAGCGAATTGAAACAAAGGCAGGAAAGCATTGTGAAGCAGGATGCAAAGCGGTTTGGGGAGCCCTGGTGGGGGAAGGCAGCCATACTCCTCGCACGTGTCAGGTGCACGGTGACATCTGGACCAGGCAAGAGAGCTGCTGCAGCTAAGATGCGTGGATACAAAGGCAGTAATCCAAATTTTATCAGGGAAGTCGGAGCGGCAAAGACAGATCTAGACAGTGCTGAAGAAATGGCAATAGGCAGATTTACAGATGGTTGAGAAGTGGGAGAAGGAGAGTTCATGGTCAGGGAAAGATGTTAAGGTTATGGGCAGTAGAGACAAATGGAAGGCCTGGATGAAGGGAGAGAAAAGATGGAGCTATGCTTGAAGATGCTATTCTTGCTCAAAGGGACCCATTCTGTCTTACATAAAATATAAAAAGACTGTTGCAGAAGAAAAAAAAAATAGATAAACACACATAATGGTGCCACAAAACAGACACATCGATACAAACAGAATTTAAAACATGAAGTATATATAGCAGAAATTATGTTACACTTGGTCAAACTGATTTAACTGAAAAAAACTGAAGTCCTTGATGATCTCATTATTTTAGTCTTGTTAACTTATGGGCTAAAGATTCAGTGCTATATTATTTGTAAGTTTAATTTTAAAGAAGAAAAAAAAAAAAAGCTTGAAGTCTGTGGAACTGAAAAATGCTCCAGAATTTTTTTCCAGCAGCTGAGTTTTCTGTGTTGACTGCCACTGTTACTTTCCAGGAGCGTAAGTGATGCAGATTCTGGTACTTTTTTTTCCTGACTTCAAAAACCTATCTGCCACTTAAAATTATGTGGAAACACACACAATAGGAAGGCTTTTGTTATTTTTTTGTGGACAGTCTAGTTTCTAAGAAGTTTTAGTTGCTAAAAAGTATCCTAATCATATATATCTGAAACTGATTACCAAAAAAAAAAAAAAGAAAAAAAATCAGCAAAATGAAACAAATTACTCATAAATCACATTAATAAGTGGGGTTTTAACTATCTGTAGCATGTAGAATATTAACATCTGATGTGCCTATGAATAGTCATTCCTACTAGTATACATTAAATGTTGTAATTGGTTTAAATCAGCATGGGCCATCTGTCTTTAATACTCTTATTACAAGGCAGTAAGCAGAGAACTATTAGAGCTGCAGTATAAGCTGTAAGATCTTTACCCGTTCTTAAATCATTTAAAAATAATGAGAGCTTTAGCCTTTATCTAATTAACGAGTGCCTTCTTTGAATTAGAAAAACTGTATCATTTAGCCCACGGTTGTTTAGTAAATTGGCTTGGTGGCATGTAAGCTAATGCAGGGTAGCAGTTGCAGTGTCTTGTTCCTGGCTTCTTATTACTTGAATTATAATTCAATGATCACCTTAGATCATGGGCTATTCATAAATCAGAAGCCTGACATCAGATGAAAAATTGTATTAATATATGAAACTTATTATATAGTACAAACTGCTCTCTTGATAAATTACATTGTTCAGGCTTGACAATGATTGCATTTAAAACATTATTCCTGTTTGCTGTTTTACAGACTGAAACCTCTTCATGAAAAATTTACAATGCTCCTCTGTGTTTTGGAGTCAGAGGGCAATAGAAGCAAATGGCAGACATAACACCATACTTTAGATTTGCTGGCAGCAGCAGAGGACAGAAAACACTTTTAAGTGTAGCAAAAAAAACCACCCCTCAGCTGCATTCTTTGTATCTACATTTCCAGCCTTATGAAGATACTAATTGTCCTCCGCAGCAGAAGCACAGTAAATAATGAAATTTTAATTTCAGCTTTCTGGATTGCTTTCTTCTTCTATATAGGTGCATGTTTCACAGAAATTTATAGCTTTAGAGGAAAAAATAAAGGGGCAAACCCATGAAGTTTAATTTGAATTGAGGCCGAGCTCCTTAGATGATGCGTTATGACAAATGCTTTTTGCCAAGGCTGACTGGGTTACTCATGCTGTAGTTCCATATTATTTACATTAATTACATGAAGGCTGCTTTGTTAATGGTACATTCTGGTGTGGGTCGCAGCATGATATGCTAATGATCTAAGAAAAATCTGCATCTCCAATATTTATGATAATTTGGGAGAGGAAACAGGATTGCCTTTATTTCTCTTTCTTCAACAGAATAAAACAAGCAGTATAGAAACAATTGTATTCATGGGTTGGGGGAAAAAAGTTCTAATCAAGACGACATTTAGGTGTTATAAATGGAGGAGAATAATTTATTGTTTGGGATCTTGTCAGATCCTCTGACAAAGTGATAATACAGCATTTCTCTGGATTTCTTACATTAAGAAGGCTGTATCAAACTGAATGAAAAGGAATTTTAAGATGAATTAAAACTCAGAATTTCTTCTTGCTTCTTATAAGATTTTCTCACATCAGTAGCAAATATACAGACACACAGCAAATATGTAAAACATTTAATTCAGGCCATGTTCAAGTTTATGAAATGGAAGAATATTACTATACCATTAGATATCACTTCAGGGGGAAAAAGGCTGCTACCGTCTTTCTGTTCATCTTGAGGTCTTATTAAGCCAAATAAAATCCAAAAGAAGATTATAATATAACATTGCATTTTGCATCCAAATATTGCAAAAACAAATATTAAAAATGGCAAGGTTTTTTTTGTTCTATTCCCCCACATAGAAAACCAGGAAAAAAACCACAAAAAAATCTCCGCAGAAAGTAAAAAAAAAAATAAAAAAATCATTTTCTTCATCAAGGATGCCTACTGCTTCAGAGTACAAGCTCTAAACTGAGTCACAGAGACTTGTGGAATGCTCCTGTGCAACAGAAATTAAAGAAAATACTAATTCCAATAAGTTGCTTCCTTTAAAATGACTTGCTGCCTTTATGTATATTTCAAACAAATGAACTGGAGTGCTAGTTTGTCTTTCCCTGGACATCAGGCATTATAAGAGCATGAGCTATCTATTTGCTGCAAGAAGCAAGCTACCTTCGTTTTAAAGTGCTGACTTATCAATACTTCGAAAAAAACAGTAGGATTATTACTCTCTCAGTTATATGATTGTGAATTTTACACTCAGAATATCAAGCACTGGTTTCTACTTGAGTTCAGCTTTATAGACAGCTACTTATCTCCAATTACAAACCAAGCTGATTCTAACAACAGCATTATTTGTCTGAAGTGAAGAACATAAATGCAGGCACATGTGTTTGGCCTCCACTTGGGCACTAATTTATCTTGTTGCAGTTGAAATAAGAAAAAAACAACAGGTTATATTAAATCTGATTGACTGTCATGTGCTGATTTTAGTGCGCAGTCGGGCGACATAGAATCATAGAATCATTTAGGTTGGAAAAGACCCTTGGGATCATCGAGTCCAACCATCAACTCCACTCTACAAAGTTCTCCCTTACACCATATCCCTTAACACCACATCTAAATGAGTCTTAAACACATTCCGGGATGGTGACTCCACCACCTCCCTGGGCAGCCTATTCCAGTGTCTGACCACTCTTTCTGTGAAGAATTTTTTCCTAATGTCCAGCCTAAACCTACCCTGCTGCAGCTTGAACCCATTCCCTCTTGTTCTATCACTAATTACATGTCAGAAGAGACCAGCACCAACCTCTCTACAATGTCCTTTCAAGTAGTTGTAGAGAGTGATGAGGTCTCCCCTCAGCCTCCTCTGCCTCAAACTAAACAGTCCCAGCTCCTTCAATAGCTCTTCATAAGATCTATTCTCCAGGCCCTTCACCAGCTTCGTTGCCCTCTTCTGCACTCGCTCCAGCACCTCGATATCTCTCTCGTATTGGGGTGCCCAGAACTGGACACAATATTCAAGGTGTGGCCTCACCAGTGCTGAGCACAGGGAGACAGTCACCTCCCTCCTTCTGCTGGTCACGCTATTTCTAATACAAGCCAGGATGGCATTGGCCCTCTTGGCCACCTGGGCACACTGCTGGCTCATGTTCAGCTGCTTGTCAGTTAGAACCCCCAGGCCCTTTTCTGCCAGGCAGCTCTCCAGCCACACTTCCCCAGGCCTGTAGCGATGCATGGCGGTGTTGTGGCCCAAGTGCAGGACCCGGCACTTGGCCTTGTTGAAGCTCATACTGTTAGCGTTGGCCCATCGGTCCAATCTATCCAAGTCTCTCTGTAGAGCCTCCCTATCCTCATGTAGATCAACACTCCCGCTTAGCTTCATGTCATCTGCAGACTTGCTGATGATACACTCTATGTCCTTATCAAGGTTATCAATAAAGATGTTAAACAGAAATAGCCCCAACACTGAGCCCTGAGGGACACCACTTGTGACAGGCCGCCAGCTGGATTTATCTCCATTGACCACCACTCTTTGGGACCGCCCATCCAGCCAGTGCTTGATCCAGCAGATCGTATGCTCATCCAGGCCATGAGCCGCCAGTTTTTCCATGAGAATTCTATGGGGGACAGTGTCAAATGCTTTTCGAAAGTCTAGGTAGACAATGTCCACAGCCTTTCCCTCATCCAATAATTAGGTCATCTTGTCATAGAAGGAGATCAGGTTCGTCAGGCAGGACCTGCCTTTCATAAACCCATGCTGACTAGGCCTGATCCCCTGCTTGTCCATTATATGAGTTGTAATGGCACTCAAGATGATCTGCTCCATGACCTTCCCTGCTACCGAGGTCAGACTGACAGGCCTATAGTTTCCTGGATCCTCCTTTCTGCCTTTTTTGTAGATGGGTGCTACATTTGCTACCCTCCAGTCCATTGGGACCTCCCCAGTTAGCCATGACTTCAGGTAGATAATGGAAACTGGCTTGGCGAGCATGTCTGCCAACTCTTTCAGCACTCTTGGATGTAACCCATCCGGTCCCATACACTTGTGCGCATCCAGGCGGTGTAGCAGGTCACTGATCACTTCCTCTTTAATTGTGATGACCTCGTCCAGCTTCCCCTCCCTGTCTCCCAGCTTATGAGGCTGGGTGCCCAGGGAATAGCTCGTTCCACTGCTAAAGACTGAGGCAAAGTAAGCATTGAGCACCTCAGCCTTTTCCTCATCCTTTGTGACAATGCTGCAAGTGCTTAGTTACAAGACACCACTTAGATTTCCTTCGCAGGCTCCACTTCACAGCTCCTAACGTCCTGTGCCAATGCCATAGACTTCATGAGCTTTGGGAGGTGGGTGAACAATGTGCTAGGTAGCGCTGGAGTAGAGGATACACTTTGTGTTATATATTAAAAGACTCCTGATATCAAATTTCTAACAAAACAAGTTCCCTTCTCTGAGAAACGGAGCAATTCTGAATCTTCCATGTATACCAACCAGATGTCTTTGCCAGCTAAGAGCAGTGGCTGTGGAAGAAGTGACTGAATGTTCTTTATCATGAAACAAGGTTATCTGTTTTAGAATAATTTACTGTGCGTGTGCATGTGTAAAGCTGTTAGTGCACAATATAAGTGCATGTGCACTAACAGCTTTACACTTGCCTTCTACCACAGTGACCTGAAATGTCCAAGGACCACAGCTGGCTACAGAGTAAGAACCGGGCTGCGTTCATCTTCCAGTCCTATTTCAGTCTCTCTGTGCTATTGTTGTAGTAAAAAAGAAGCACAAAGCACTGCTTTTAATCACAAAATAATGAAAAGTAGCTTCCATAAAGACAAATTTGTGTGTTGCAGCATCACTATCAGCTCCACCATAAAGGCTGTTCCAAAGATTAGAGCACCTGATATGCTGTGCCTCTAACAACCTCCATCCATCTAATTCTTCTGCAAAGAGATGGCAGTTTCATATTTTCCTCTATTGGATTCCGGAAGCAAAGCTTACAAAAAACAGTCCTTATACTTCCGTCACTTAACTGCATCAGAGAGCTCTGTTACACTGAGCATCTGACCCGAAATCAAGATGCCCAATTGCTTGAAGACAAAGCCAGCATACTGATTGTGTCCAGTAAGTTAAGGTATAAGCTAACTGATAACAGCATTAGTATTTACAAAAGATGCTTTCATTTTTCTAGGAATTCTTCCTCCAAAGTACTGACTACATCAGGCCCTGCATAACTTATAACATCCCTAATGTTGACTACTTCTAAAGCTAACATGGCTACAGTTTAAATAAAGGTTTTATTGTACCACTTTGAGAAACTTCAACAAAGATTTCTTTCTGTGGAATCACAGCTCAGATAAGAAAATAAAAGTGCCAAAACCAGAATAGGTTTTCAACTGTACACAATGCATAAGCCCAGGCGCTAACCTGCGTAAGACACAGCAAGGGTACAGTGGTTTCCATTCTTTTACTAATAAGGTTCAAGTCCCTGTCTTGATATTCAAAAACCATCAATACATTATCCCTTTTCAACTTTTCATAACAGTGACCCACCGTGGCAATTATGTTCCACAAACACAAAATACAACTTTAGAACAAAAGGGCAGCACGACACTGAAGACAACACACTGTATTTCACAAAGAGCTGAACAACTCCGTTGAACATATTTCCACATGCAAATACTCTTTGTATTAGCTTTTTCCTCAAGCATTTCTTTGTATGTGAACAGACAGGTTACAAAAAGGAAATGAGCGAATAGGCACCCAGAAAACTTGTTCCTCTCTCCCAAAATGGCAAAAACAAGCTACTGAATCTATTCCAAGAAGAGGATGTATTTTCTTTCTTCAATTTACAAATTTTGTATTTTCCTGCGTATGACCCATAACACACAGAACATGAACCCTCAGGTAAACAGTACGAAACTAGAGGCAGGAGCCTCTCACGGGCAGGACGTAAGCTGTTAGAGACAAGAGGTTATTCTGGCAGAGAAGTTTTGCAAGGTCCTGTCACACTACGCACACGGTATTGATGCTGAGTTGTAGCTTCAGGTTTTGTACTCTATCTGTTTGGTTGTATTTCCTCATCAGGTATAGGTTCTGTATGTGATAGCATAATATTGACAGTTTTTCAGATTGGTGAGAGAGAATTATCTGTGACTGCCCAAAAAAATGAAGATAGAAAACCCACATATCTTCGTATTGGTCAAATACTGGCCACAATTTAGACCTAAAGCTTTAGAAAATGTGAGAATTCTCTTTTCCAAAACACAGACACCTTATTAAATAATTAAAATAGCTAGCTAACTAGAATCAACCCATGAAGTTGCACTGTAACATCTTTTTATCTTCTGTGCATTTTAGATGAATCCATAACAAACTTACATTACATCAAGATATAACGTTTGGAGTAGCAGCATAAGGTATACTATTATTGCTATGCAAAGTAACATGAAAACTTCTTAATTAAGATTGAAGAAGCTACTTAAAAACCCCACACCTCTATTGAAAACATTCTGTAAGAAAGTCCTTAAGTAGGCTTATTTTTAGCCAAGCTGACCACAAAGTTTGAATACCTTGCCAGATACTATTTATTCTAAATATAAACAATAAGATATAATTGTACTTAAAAACCAACCTGACTTAGAAAAAGCCAAAAACATATAGTGCAGTATCATACGGCACCATCAAAAACAAGCAGGTTGAATACAAAACAGCACTTTATTAGATAAGGCACTATATTGAGAAGCCTGTGAGAAGAACAAAGCCAACAAAAGTCAAATATCAGTTAAAATATTGGAAGACTGTAAGATCACACAGCTGTGAAGCTTTTGAAGTTTAATGACTAACAGATGTACAAACTACTTTCATATATGTGGCGATGCGTACAATTTTATGACTCCAGTTTAAAAAAATGATATTGGTATGGACATGATACTGTTGTTTTCTATGATTATTAATAGTTGTTAAAGATATCTGACCAAAAGGATAATTAATACATCTTATTTTTGGGAAACAACTGAAAAAGGATTGTGTTGAAGTCTATTTGTAAACAGTTCTCTGTAAAAAGCTAGAAGTGAGGACAGTTGAAGCGGGCATGGAATTTCACAAACCCAGTCAAAGGACAGCCGACAAGACCAACACAGAGAGCAGCCACTAAAATCATGTGAAACCAGAAAGCCAGTAGCTCCAGTGGATCTGCAGGAAACACAGCCAGACGGGACTCAGTGTGTCCTATCAAAGCATCGACCTAAGCCAAAAGTTAAGAACAACAAGAGGACAATGCCCCAAGTCATGGACACATTCTACATGCTCCACCCAATTTTTGCTCAGATCACAGAGCAAAACCCAGCAGAACACCTGATAAAACCGCTAGGTTTTGTTGAACATGTTGTTCCTGAAACAAAAACATCCAGGAGAGAAAGTCTGAGCAGTAGTGTTGTCACCTGGCTAGCATGAGCAGCCCCTGCCTCATAATAGCTTCAGTCTTGTCACTGACAATCACCCTATTAATGCTGTCTTTTAAAATCTATCTAGGGAGACTGGTACAAAATCCAAAAAGAGATTAGGAATACAGCTGTCATAACACTATGAGTGAATCATGGGAACAAACTCTTTATTTCAAGAAATTGGTTATTGCAACCGTGAAGCTGAGCTGGAGAACCTACCCTCATGTCAGCTCTCACAAATGATCAGGAAAACGTTCCCTGCACACGTACTCCTGACCCGAGGGACACACTGGTAAACCAAATTAAATATTTTCCAGGGACCACAGACCTCAGCTAAAACTTCCTGAAATTCTCACCTGCTTGGAAGTCCTACTAGGAAATTTAGCCACAGCTATCTACAAGCCAGATGAAATCACTAAGTAATTGAAATACTGATGCAAGAAGAATTCATGGTACTGATTAATGCAGTATTCCTACTTTACTAAACTAGTACCAGGAGAGTGGAACCTCTTGTTAACAAATAGGGACTGGATTTTATTATTTTATTAGCGACAAAGCTATAAGAAGCACTCAATGTTTTCAAAAACTCAATATGAAAAATCCCATTCACGATCAAAAGAATTCATACAATTTTGAACAAAAGCAAAGCAAAGCTTTGAATTGTAAGTATTAGAAGCTCTGATTTCAACGGCATGAAGACTTATGGCTGGCCAAATATACTAGAGAAATCAGATATCTTGAAAATTATGATTTTCACATTTAAGTTTTGAATTTGGATGGGATAGGTATCTACAAGAGGAAATGCTCCAGTACTAAGTTATATCTTAGCAAAGTGATTTTGAACTGCTGAACTACTATTATGTGAAAACTGAGCAACTAAATGGTAGTTTTTCAAACTCCTTGTATAAGCATACGGTTAAACTTACATGATCAGTCCTATGATATTGCTGGTACATCACTGATAGGAAGGAAACGAAGAGCAGCGCAAGGAAGAATAGTTTGTATCAACATTGAAATCACCAATTTGACCACAGAAATAAAAGATCTGTCTTTCTAACAGATTATAACCTCGAGTTAGCCATATTCATTTCATTATTATTTGATGACGGCAATGCCATGTGTTGATTTACACTTCTGATACTGTCTGAACTATTTTCTGATATTACTTTTTTGTATAATTTCTTAACTGCTTTTAGCTAATACAATTGATGCAATTATAATGATTGCCCAGTCTCTGTATTAGCTAAGAAACGCAGACTCAAAGAAAACTGGAAAACCTAGGAGAAATCTGTAGTTAAACTAGTTAGCCGTCGTGTGCTTTATAATGGGCCCGCACAGTTCGTAACCATTTATATAAACGTTCACTGATTGCTAGTTAAAGCTAGTACAACAATTATTCACAAGGTGATGGAAGTTCCTGCCCAAATTCAGTGATGTCTGGGGTTACTTTAATCAAACAAAGGTTAAGATGAAGGTTTATTCCTTTAGTAATAAAGAATCCTCACCGCTCACAACAGCATATATAGAAAATAAATTTTGCTCCCTTGGGCACAAAATACCTCCGCTCAATGAACAATGGCTTTCACTCTGCTAATTGGAGAACGGAGAGGTAAAGGTCATGTGTAAAAACAATAGGGGATATAAAAATAATGCAAACTAAGGAAATTACAGCATTTTCCAATTGTCAGCGTGACAGCTACCAGTGAGAAATACGGACATCAGATACATGTGCCCTACTGTGCGGGCTGGGTAACAAGACAGTCTGCACTCCAGTACGCTGGCAGTGTGTAAACATGTTTCCTTTCTAGGGACCACGGGGCTATGCCCCAACAAAAGCGATAATCTCTAGAATTATGTTGACCCAGAATTTAACTAATCATTTCAATAGGAGGAAATAGGAAGCGGGAGGAAAGGACAAAAAGAGAAAGAAAAAAAAAAGGGCTTTGAATTAGGTCATTGAAGTGCAACTGTTTGAACCATTCCTCTGTTCTGAGTAAATGAATTTTAATGTTCTTTTTAGTTCTTGTTCATATTTAAGTACTACCTTGCTTAGCAGTTTGGTTGGGTGAAAAATAAGAGCAGAGATTCAAGCAGCATTGTGTATCTAACTTGCTTTCCATGGATTAGAACAGACAAATGCAAATTATAGTAAAACATTCAGAAAAAAGTACGTGCAGGCAAACTATCATTTAACTTTTTGAAAAATCCTTATGTCTATAGTTGTGTCCTTTTCTTAATTTAAATGACAGATGCAGATGTTGTTCTTAGTAGTTAGGACTCATTAATTTATTTTTAAATGTTTGTACAGAGGCTTCAGACCACATTAAGAGAAACAACATTTTCAAATGAAATAATAGTAAGGAATTTTTAATCAACTTTCCTTCTTCCTCCTGTTCTTTTTCCTTGCATCTATTTTAAATAGTTGCCTTGAAAACGCATATACCTCTGAAAAGCTTTGGATTATGATTCTTTCCAGACTTGCGAAGGGTTGTCATGTTTCAGCTCTTTTCCCCCTACTTACTTGTCCAGTCTTCAGTGTTCTAAGACGTGCACTTAAAGGATAATAAAAGAAGACCACATTATGTGTCAAATTAAATGTTGTTGATACTTGCTTTAAGTGTACATGCACTGACATTCTGTTATGGATCAGCTGCCGGACAATAATACTTGCACATTCCCTGCCTGACAGATTGTTCTGTATTTTGTTTGAGATGCTCTAATGTTTTTGACGACCCATACAAGGCCACACATTTCAGCAAATTTTCCAAATTAATACTGAGACCAGTTTACAATGTTTTCTTCAGTAGCGCTCACTCTTACTGATTGTGTCCTAAATAATAAACCACGGCCTCAGGCAGTTTTTCTCAGAATGTTTATGATGAGAACTCATTCATCTAAATCTACTGGCCAATGGAATAAAATAAATCAAGGATTTCCCAAAATATAACAATATTTGTGTTCTCTAGATAATTGATGACTGCAGCTGCACTAATTAAAACCCATGTGAGTTTCATTAATCTTGGTCACTAGGTCCAATTGCTGTACACCACACCCTGATCGCTGCATATTGCCCTTGTGTCACATTCAGGTGAGACTTGACTTTTAGTTAGAATCTCACAATATCGTTATTATATTTTTAAAAGCCGAACTATCATATCATGCATACACCCATTGTGCATCTAAGTGGCTTAGTTCACAACAGGTAAGCTCAATAATTAATTTAAAATATTACTTAGGACTAAATTATTTTCAGTAAAATGCTTGCCAATGCTCTGCCACCCTAAAGAAGACAGTGAGGTATGGGGAAGGGTGAAGACTACCTGTAATAAAAAATTCTCTATTCAGAAGAAAAAAAAAATAATTTAATTTTTCCTTAATGTTACTATTGTGGCATTTTGTTTGCATACCTACACTTTTCTCTACTGGAAATCAAAACTACATCTTCACTAAAGTATTTCTAGGTAATAGCTGTACATACATATATTTTTCTGTATCAGAGAACATTTTTATAGCTGTAGATATGCTTTGCTTGTTAAAGAAAAAGAAATGTGTCAAAAACTTGTGGTTCAGATAAATATCTACAGAAATAGCTATAACTAATGTTAATAACTAAGCTGCCTTGCAGATCATAAATACTAGGAAATATAAATAACTCCTAGAGACAACTGCACAATCTATATTTGAGGAAAGGCAACATTTGAGTAATCAATCACATGAAGCCAACACTGTCATAAGCTGAGTTTATGAAAATACTTGTAAACATTTATTAAATGTAAATCCCTCTTCAAAATGTGTGTTATCAGAGATCCCCATTTTTTCATGCAATTTGGAGTATGTAATATACAGCAGCTGATGAATATACAAAAGCCTTGTTGCAGGAGCTGCTTCCTGTTGGTCTCAAAGTGCTGGCAGTGGTACAATTTCTTTCAAACTAATGTCATACAGAACGTGTTCTAGAGAATAACTGATAAAATTCAAAATCTGGCTGTATCATCCTTACCAAACGAAATAATTCTTGCGATTAACACTACTTCTTTTTCAAGATTAAAGAGTACATTTTGCTTTCATTTGCTGATTGAAGGCAATGGAATAAATGGTAACTCATGTAACTGGGAACAAGTTTTGGACCACTACCTACAGGCTTCTTTTTACACCACGATAAAGCTTTTGTCAAAATAACTTAAAAGCTGACATGCAAATTTAATAAACGCTGCACTGCAAAACGCTTCCACAGAAAAGCTTTGTGTTGTCCCTTTGGAATGTTCTTCCTATGTATGGGAAGGAAACATTGCAAATCTCTCCAGAGAAAGGCTACTGTGTGCTCACCCCTTTACCCTTGGGCCTGTGTGATTTGCTCCTCTTTAGTTTTCTCCTTTCTTTCAGATCCTGGGGGATCAATCAGGCTCTGACCACAGCAATTGTTTCTCCTCTCGATAACTATTTGGCATACTCAGCCCTAACACCAACGGACCACTTTCCTGTTTACCTGCTTGACAAATTAGTTCCCCAAAACTTTCTCCAAGAACTAAAGACAAGGTAGGCGGGGATGGATTCCCAAAATGAGAGACAGTAATGCCAAAAGTAGGGCATTGTGGATGTCATACGTAGTGTCAGCATTTGAAGGTTTGAGAAGTAATGTGGAAAAGATGCTACAGAACAGCCCAACAAATCAATTCCTTCTGACTGCAACAAACTTCTACCTCAGTGGGGACTGATGACCCAGACAGTCCAAACTGGTTTTAGGCCGCGTCCAGCCTGTGAGGACAATTCCTCAGGCCTGTGGTCTCTTTTGAACATCGTCTTTTCTGAAAAGGAAGCTCAACAACCCACACACAAGTACCTAATCCATAATAACGCAGGTGAATTAAGTTGCGAGGGCTAGTTCTAGCCTGGCCTTCATCTTCCTTGGTAGATCTGCATATTCTTCCCATGCCATAAAAGCACAATACAGTTATCCTTATTACAAAGTAACTACAATACACTCATGTTATAGGGAGGCAGTGCAGTACCTAAAAAAAAAGACAGAAGCTAAGTACAGGTTTGGAGAAATGTTCTAATGGCAACAGCAGGCTTTTTGTACTTTTTCTAGTGGAACAGTTGAACCAAGTAGCTTTTTAATGGGAGCAGCATTCTTATTTACATGAGGATTTCATTATCCTTTTAACAAAAGATACAATGACAATGAATGAAAATACAAAATAAAAATGAAAGGTATTCTCAGAAAATGTATGTATTTTACAATGTAATAATAATAACAAAATTTATCATCCTTGCCACAGGACTTTTTTCTCTTTTTAAGCATGGCCATCTTATTCTGTTGCTGATGATAAAATCACAGACAACATTTTGGACCACTGCAATAAGCAGATGTTGCCATATGGCTCCAGTGGCAGCTCTGGTCAGAAAGTGCAGGTGAAAAAAAAAGAAAAAATAAATCACATATCTTAATGGTTCAGAGGCCTGATTGGGCAAGTTGTTCTTAAAGAGTGGTAGAATTGCCAGCACGGGCCAACTGAACATGTTCTGAAGTGATTTTTTGAATGGCCTTTGTATTGTTTAACAGAGTTTCCATCTTGCAATTTTGGTCCTCAGTGGTCTGTGTTATTATATTATGAATCAAAGTCTGAGTTGCATTTGAAAGGAAAAAAAACAACAACAAACCAAAATTTTGATCAAAGAGAACGTATGACTCACTCTGCAATACGAACACTAATTTTCTGACTGCTATAACTCATAAATGGTTGAATTGATTTCAGTCAAACTGCTAGCAGAGACCAAGCCTGGAATATTTCAATACACAAAAGCTTTTTGAAACATTATGAATGAATGAAAAAAAAAAAGAGCACGAGTGAAAGTATTTTCCAGGCTTCACTATAGCATTGTCCCTGCTGTCCCAACACCATCGTTAAATTAGCTGTTAACAAAAACTAATACTGAACTCTTATATTCAGTTAAAGTTTTCCTTAATCATCTTCTATTTTATTGGAAAACCACATATTCCCAACCTCATTCAAGCACCCTATTTTCAAATGCTTATAAGCTGTCAGTGTCTGTCAATACCTGACAGGCTATCTGTGTTCCAACTGTCCGTATCTAAATAAATATTTCCCCTCCGTTTATCAATCACATTGCAGTAATAGCTGTCTCTTCTTCACTGAGTACAACTTCTATTACTCAAAAATGAACAAAAGTCGGTAGGGATGTTTCAACAGACCTTTCCAAATAAATTGCGTTTAGTGGGTGTCTGGTTGCATCTAAAGCTGCGTTATAATTTGACTTTGCTTTGTCAACAACACAGCACTGCAAATGTTAGCAACAAAACATTTTGATGTTATCCCGTTTCAGGAGTCTCCTGAACACTGAGTATTTCTGATATCTGTATTTCAGGCTACTTTTCCATATGGCTATCCACTCACAGTTTCTCAAGAAAATTTCATTTTCCACTCTGCCCATACTTTTTTCTTACCTCTGGGTCACTATGTGTTGTTTCTTTACTCATTCATGACTGCAAAATCTACAGATTTGTTATAATCAGATTCATTCTCTGTTCACTGGTTTTAATTTCCATTATACAGAGCGCCTATGAATTGGTCTCATAAACAGCTTGCATAATTTTACTAAGTTAAGCTCACCTGTGAGCATCTTCTTCCCCATTCTGAATATTGGTATCGTATTAAGTACTGACTCTCGCTGTCAATCCTCATTTACTTTCTTTTTCATGTCTTCAATAGGGTAATTCTCCACTGGCTCAATGGCACATAACTTATTTTCCTGAACTACTTTCAATGAATGGTTTTAGCCTTGTTTTCTAAGACACCAACCCTTTTCCTCCTCAAGCCCCAAAAGGAAATTGCTGCAGAAAAAGGGGACTTCAGCTTTGGGTCACCTGCATGGACGTGCTTGAAATTGCACCTAATAGGAACTCCATTTTCATTGTAATTGCTATGGGGAGTACTGCAATGACTGAAGGAAACTGTGAAAGAATTTCTTGTGTCAAGGTCAGTCACGTGCATTGCACAATCCACTTCTGAAATTTATGTTTTGTGTCCACTGCTTCCACAAGTAGGCTGTTCTAAAACCTCACTCCTCAAAGATTTAGAAATCTTTCTTCCATTTTCAGTGTCTTTCTTCATGGCCACTTTTCTCCAACTTATCCATCTGCCAAGAGTGAAAACAAAATAGGTCTTCTTCATTTTCAGTCAGATTATTGTAGCCTTTTATTTTAGAAGATCTCTGTTCACACCTGCTGCTTCACCTAGAACTGTAGATATTATTCTACATGGACAGATGTCTCCCTCAGGCAACCTTCAACGGTATTAATACTTCAACATCCCTTTGCTGCAAGTACGTTGGTTGGTTCATCCTAAAACTGCCATTACCCATTTTTCACACCTAGAGATCATACAAGACTTTTAGTCTAGTGATCAGAAAAAATAGTCATATAATTTTACACTTATTTCCAATGAATAAGCCTTTGACTTCATAGTGAAAACAGCATTAATCACTATTTGCACGATCATAGAAAGGTTAGAGTTGGAAGGGTCCTTAAAGATCATCTTAACAGATCTCATCCCATTGCTGTTATTCCTATTGTAGACGCCATCCAGCTTTTACCATTTAATAATGGGTTTTGAATTTTACCATATCCCTAGAGCTCATGTTACTAACAAAGTCCAAAGGACTATTCCTGCAATTTACTGGAAACAATAAGTATAATTGGTACTAAGATCACTCCTCGTGGAATTTCACCTCTACCTTTTGGCTCACTACTTCTTTTTAAAAGACAACCTTTTGTTATCATCCCTTTAACTGATGTGTTATCAGCTCAGAGTTTTTGTACTCATCTCTGTAACTAAACCAGATTTCAAGCGGAATGCTATTTGATGTTTATTTGAAATCCAACCATACAAATTTCCTTTGTCAAGAGAAGAAGGTATCAAACAAGCTTACTAAAGACAGGTATCAAGTTAGATGGGAAAGATCTACCTTTGGTAAGCCCATGCTGCGCATTTATCATATTGCTGTACCTTCACATCTTTGAGTCACTCTTCCTCTGATATTTGCGCTGAATGTCTGGACACAGTTTAGACCACACAATTGCTAATCCCTTCCCTCTCTCTTAAATACTGGTACAGAAATTACTATTTGTATCCAGTCCCCTGGGAGGGGGGTGGCAATTCAGCCATGCTCCACTCATGCGCCGCTCCCTGTGTGTACAGGGAGCAGACGCAGTGGGGCTGGAAGGGGCTTCGATGCCGCTGCAAGGTAGTGGTTCTTCTGCTCCTCACCCAAGCAGCTACATCGACACACTGGAAACAGCGCTACCAGTAAGGAAAACAACTAATATATAGCCAGTCCCCGGCAAAGTTCTTCAGTTCTCAGTGGAGTGGTAGGAAATAACAGTTGAAAGCACTGGTATTCATTATGCACCAGCAAAGGAATGCCCTCATCGCTTACTGGTGAGACAGGTAAATATTTTAATACAGCACCAAAGAGCAAAAAAATGCAAGAAAAGCTCTCGCTCCTCAATCCAGTTAGGAAGAACTTTTGGCACCTCGCGTGGGATCTGAGGATCTGTTGGTCTCTACACGGTCAGAACATCTGTTTTTCTTACATTTTCCTCTCATCATTTTAACAGGTAGGAAAGGAATTTAAATGGCAATTACTGCTAAAATTATAAGCTTCTTTAGACTGGAGTTCCTGATGCAAGCAGATTGGGTATAAGTCAAGAAGAAATACCCCTTGTCCACAACACAGCTGCTTGACTTGACTAGAAAATAACGTTTCTCCCCTAATTCCCAATTTCATTTAAAACTCTGGTTATAAATCACTGCCAATGGCTGGACTGACTGAAATTCTAATGTTATACTAACTTCTATTGCATAAACACTATGAAAAAAAGTATTTCAGAGTAAATCAGTAAATCCCTCAACTCATTCCATTGTTCCTACATACCGATACTTCAGCATGCATATTACTGCAACAAGGAATATATTTTCATAAACAGTAAAATTAGGAGAAAGAGTTAGAAATTCTGCCTTTGTGACTAAATTATGCTTACTTCCATCAAAGCAGAATATACGCCACAAAACCCAAGGAATTATGATCAAAGAAAGTTTTCAAAAATCTTCACTCTATTATCACGTTTATCAGACTTCGTATAACCCTGTAACTATTTTTTTTTCTTGTAAACAACAGGACAGTACCCAAAGATCAAATCAAAACACGTTTCACAAAGAAACTCACCAGGAAATGTCATAATAATGGATTACATTATTTTCTTGATCATTTACAGTTTTCCACTCTGCCGTTCCTGGTCAAAGAAGTTGCACCTTAATGTTGACTGCAAACTCATGTTTTATTTCTTGGCTGAGACCAAATGCCCCTCCCCCACAATTAAATCAGGCAAGTTATATATCGCTGCAAAGAAGACTAAAATAAAAGTACAGAACTACTTACTCCAACTGGATTAACTTACTCTGACTAGATTAACATTGTGGTATAGTGATATTGGATTCATTAAAATTAAGACCTACTGATAACTAAAAGGATGTTCATGAATTTGATGATGGACATTTGGGAAAGGCAAAGAGCTGAATTATCTTTACCGCAAGGCTCATACACCAGGTTAATTGTTTCTATACATTTGCTGTTATAATAAATTGCAACTGCCAACATGGTTAAAATATTAAGAGAAATTTTTAAAAATGAAAATATCTTGTTCTGGAATTGCAGTTTCATACACATTAAGGATTCACCAGTGGTTTCTAAAAGATGAGGAGTCTAGTTAGGGTTTTCCTTCAGATTAGAGTTACTAAAATCCTTTCAAGAGGTCAGGACTGGGAGCTGGAGCACTTAAAGAAAAGCAGTAAGCTCCGCAACCACAGGTGCCAAGCTGGGTGACAGGGAGAAGAAATTGGGGTGCTGCCCTGCCCATACCTTGGATCATGACTCTGACCACCATTCTGAGTATCACAAATGCTCCCTTGCTGCATTCGTGCCAAAAAAGTGTTAGGCTGCCACTTCGACAAAGGTTATCCACAATCCGGGCCCAAGGAATACATTCTCACCACTAAGAAAAATGCGACTCCCATTAAGAGTAATGGAAAATGCACATGTGCATCAGGACAATTTAAGGCCCTTAAGGAATTGTATCCTCCCTTTACACACACATGTAATTTTCATTAATACCAATTAAAAGAAAATCAATTCAATAAAATTATGTCCAGTTTCCATAGCACAGAATCCCATGCAAAACAACAGTAACCAGCAAAGAGTTTTCTTTTTTTATTTAAGCCAGATTTAAATAATCATTTGAATTGACATTTTTAATAAAAAGTAATTGTTTTACTCAAAGCAACAGCAGCTAAAATGGAAATTTCAGACTGCAATCCAATCAGTGTAAATTGTTCAGGAAGAAGGAAAAAAAACCACCTTAAAAATTTTAAAAAAGTATTTCATTATATTTTCCTTTTGGGGCTCAGATCCTGCAGGCAGAATGAAGAATACAGGATATGGACAGAGTAGAGGGATTCTCCTGCCATTTATATATCTAATATGTATTACATTTTCTTTCAACTTTGTCCAGCCTTAAGTAATATGTACATTAAAATGATTATGTTCCTTCCGTATTATTCTAAATTAAAAAAGAAAACTTAAATAAAAATGCAGTGGATATTTCATATTACATTACTATTACTTATTTTCTAATATACTATTACAGGTATGAGCATGAAATTTGAGAGTAGATCCACAACATTTTTGTAAGCTGGGAGTAAATAGAAGTCATTCGAAGTATTGAATTATTTTAACAGACTCTGAAATAGAAAATAGCACACACAAGCTCACACTTTTGCTATCACCTTCAAAATTAAAGCACAAGATAGGAAGGGAACACGCCTATATAGAAGTTGTTTTCAAGTAATTTTTGTGCTTTGCTGATTCCACTGCTATCTTCTGGCAGGCTGGTCCACGGTGCGCCCGAGAAGAGCCTTTGCACGAACACTTGTCCTCTTCTCCAGCCCAAACCTGAGCAGGAGGTCCCAGGGGTACTCATTTTACCCCAGCCATAACAAAGCAATCCTTTTGTGGGTGGCTATGCTGACTCTGAAGCCCCAGCGCCCTGGCAGCGCCGCACTACAAAAGAGAGTCAGGCCCAATTTCCATTCAGTGGAAGGCACACAATAAAAAAAAAAAAAAAACAAAAACCAAACAACTATGAGAGATCTGGGCCATGTGTCACACACAAATAAACATATAGGCACTGTAGGACAAGTTCTGTGAGAAGTGTCCTGACAGTAAGTTCCTAAAATGATTATAATAATTAAAGTACGTAAGGTCCAAAGGGAGAAAACAGTAACTTTCAAATGGAAAAAACAGCATGGTTATTTTCCTATTCCTCCCTATAATAAGCATACATACTGTACTTGAAGGGTAAATGCAACTATTTAAATATTGATCAAGTAAATACATGTGCGGGGGGGGGGGGGGAGGGGGTGTTTTATGCCTGATTTTGAGAACAAATAAGTTTTAAAAGGGAAATCTAATGCAATGCAATAAAACTGCAAAGTATGTTCTGACCTTCTACTCTTCCCTGCAACACTTACACGCACATATATACACACTTTAATAATACATATCCCAGCGGAGTACAACTGACCCCAGTAAATCCTGCTGTTTCCCCAAGTGTGGAATTAAAAGCTTCATGACCAGAGTGAGAAAACACATTTGTTTCCATTCTTGTGATATCATTTTCCCCCCTCAGACTAGTGTCACTACTGAAGCCCATGTTACTCTACACAGCTGACTCAATGTATATGTTAAAAAAATTTAGAGACATTGAAATCAAATCTATTTCTTTTTAGAAAAGGATTGTATTTTTTCCCTGAAATAAGCTAGTAAAACATTTTATAAGGAAAACCAGACGTTTTTAAATGATTGTTCCAATACTGCACACATTCAGTAAAACCAAACGAACCAAACAAATGTTATTTGGTAGGTAAAAAAAAATAACCAAGCCATGGAGTCCGTGAAAATTGGGAGATGAAAGGCATCTTGTAAACTGCATTTTTGCTTAACGTATAGCTGAATGAGAATATAATTTATTTTATAATTTTGAATAAGATAGCTTATCCACCTAATCTACTTTGCTTACAGAACAGAAAAAGAATTCAGAAAACTATAGTGTATGTGGTATATGTGCAGAAATAGACGAAAACTGAACAATATACATGCTTCTCTGTTTCTAGCATCAAAGATGATCTGAATTTGAGAAAAATTCACATATTAATGTTTTCTCTCCAAAAGAGCTGAAATTTCCCTACTCTATATGTGAGAAGAGGAAGCCTGCAAGGGAAGTTTTGACCTCAAAAGTCAAAATTACGACGACTTGAGCAAACGATATTTGTACTTTCTCTGGTTGCTGATCTCCAGTTACCTACTCTCTTCCTACCCCAACACCCCCTGCTACACTGGACCAATTGTTTTTCCCACCCTTCTCCCTGCACTTGTTTCCCTTCTTTTCTTTTGTGTGTTGTCTCCTCTGTCACCCCCCTTAAATGCTAAACATTTCTTTTTCTCCCCATTTTAAGTCATAGCTTTTCACCTACCAAATACCTAACCCAAACCCCACAATTTTCCAGAACAACCTAATATGTAAGCACCCATAGGACACCTGTATTTTAGCATTTTTGATCTGCTTATGCTTCTTATTCTTCCAGGGGGGCAAATATGCCTCAGCCTGACCAGGTCACAAGACGGTGATGTTATTACGATGCAATTCAAAAAATAATCTTCCTAGAATAGCATTGTAACATCTGACTGCATTTCCACACCGTGGACAGACTGAACAGAGCCTTCCCACTCCCGTTTGGGTTTCTTTTCCTATTCGATATACTATTTCACAGGGGAAAGCAATATTACATATATAAATACTTTACAGGGAAGCTGAGTGCCTCGGTGGACCGGGCAGTTTTGTCACTTATGTGCTGTCCAGCCTTAGAAAAGTCAGTTATTTTATGAAGCACAGGTGAAGCCTGTGCTGTGGAGCGAGTGTGAGGCAGGGCCATAACAACGGAGAAAAAACATAAGCCATATTTATTTGTGTTCCACTTAAAGAACAGCTGAGGATCAACACGTTCAAAGCCAAATCAAGAACAGACACAGAGATGAGAAAAAGCTACAGCTGGATTCTCTTGTGCACTTCCTAACTGAGGGAAAACAAACTTCGCCAGGAAACATCTATCCTGGCTTCTTTTTCCACGCTACTTATTTGCATCACTTGCTCACGTAACGTTATGCAGAGTAATGAGCTGTCACTCACTGCTTCGTCCAAGGTGACATCACTAAGAGATCTGCAGAAAGACACAGCTGAGAATACCCAAGGCTTCTCTTTGACAGACCTGAGTGCTGATCTGCAGGTGGTTTCCCAGTTGTGCAGAGATCTGCTTCTCTACCACAGAAGTTCTTCTTTTGTCATAGTCTTTTGGGATTTTGTCACAACCCTCTTATATACTTCCCTTTATAGCACAGACTATTTCCAGAACCCGCAAAGAGGCCTAATGACCCCCCTCAAAAAAAACAGAGAAGTGATGGGACTTCAGAAGTGAAACTCCCTTCACCTCAGGACCTCAGGCAGGCCTGGTTTGATGCCACCTGAGACACCGGTTCTGAAGCTGGGGACAGCATCACACACGGGAAGCGCTTCTCAAACTCCCAAAGGCTTGGTGTCTGTGCCAGCAGTGTACGGAGCAGCTGTGGCGTTTGAATCGCATTGCGCAGTACCCATCAGCGCTTGCTTCATGGTCTGTCACACATCCTAAGAGGGCTTCACTCAGCACAACAGCCCCTGCAACATCCTGCTATAAGCAGAGCAGGTAAGTCCTTCTTTCCAGGCCTGCTACCTAAAGATTTTTGCTTGGCACAAAAGACTTCATACGCAAATTCAGTAATCCAGAGTAACTTGATTTTCTATAGTTAACTCTGAAATAGCTCACAGTATTAGGACCAGTAAATACTGGCTGTAAAGAGCCTAGAGGTTAAAAAGAACCCAACGCACCACCAACCAACCAACCAACCCACCCACCCTCTAGCCAAACTCATTCAGTAGCGGACTAAGAAACATCCCTGGTCCTGAGGGGATCAAACTGTCGCATCTCTGAGATCTGGAAAGAAAGGAACAACCTACTGAGCTCTTCTTTTCCATAACAGCCAAACCCAAGGATATTTCAGGTCTCTCAAAGCTGCTGCTTGTACTCCTTTATTCGAGCCATGAAGGAGAAACCACAGCTCACACAGAGCTGAAGATAGTCATTAGCTGAATACCCCTTGAAAAAAAAAAAAGAGCTCAGTTTTCAAGCTGGACTAAAAAAGGACGGCAGTAAGCAAAATTTAAGATGTAGTTCTCATATCCCCCAACAGGCTACAGAATTTTTGGTGGTATATGTCAGGAGATCAAAGCTGTTTTCCTCTGAGAGCAATCTACTTCCTAAATAAAATAAATGTGTATAAAGCACTGGATTGAAGCAGAATGCTCACAGATAAATGGCACCTAGCTAATAGGGTATATTCAGCAAGAATTACATCAATACTGCTAAAAATTATAATCTATCTCAACAAAAACGCAAGAAAAGCAACACCAAAATACACACAAATCAAAGAAATGAGAATGAGAAAATACATTTTTGTTGCCACAGGAGCATCCATACCATCAACACCTAGCATTCAGGAATAGCTGTTTCTAATGTAAATAATAAAGAGCCGTGCGTATCGTCATTCCCATAAGAACAGCAAATATTACTGGGATTGACAATGAAATTACAAAATGGGATACTGACATTATGGGCCAGATCCACTCCACAGTTACATCTTTGTATGTTTGTCACACATGTAAAAATAAATTAACTTTTTAATCTTTAGCTTCATCCTTCTTGATTCATACTAGAAAATAGCCTAATATGTACATTTAGTAAACAAAAAAAATCCTTATTTAGATGAAAAAGAAAGAAAACAGCTTCATATTTTTGAATAAAGGAGATGACCTCAAGCAATATCTTCCACTTACAGTACTAGAAATCAGAGACATTTGAAGCCTACTATGCAAAAGATGCACACAAAGAAAAATTGAACCTCAAACACCTTTCGTGCATTTCACTTGTAATTCCTCAACTCTCAGAGATCTAAAAAGATTTATCATACTAAATTCCCTGCAGATGATAGGCAGCCAAACATTTAAATGTGACATCCAGAAAGGTAATTTGTCCTTATAAGGACAGTCCACATCCCTAAGCATTCAAGCTGTCATCTTATACTTTTAAACACTTAGGGTTTTCAGATGAGCAGTGATAATTTTTAACAAAGCAGAGAGGTCTCAATTTGCAAATTGAGTAACTCATCGAATAAGAAAGTTGGATTTGTAATAGAGTCTGACAGATGTCTGCACCACGACATGACAGTGACAAAGTGCCTCTGAAATTTTCTCTTCAAAAATGAAGTTTCAGCTTGCCTCCTTTCACCTCTAGGAATCCAAATAATATTTTTTGATTATACAGGTGAAATTTGGTTTCAGCTACTATCCATTTACATCCAGCAAATAAGTTATGATTATAATACCAGGCTCTGATCATGAGAAGCTCCAGCAATAATAATATTGCAGAACCATGCTTAAGAGTCCCTGGCGCTCCAGGAAGACGGCAGGAAAAAAACTATCCAAAACAGCTGTGGAAGAAGCTATTTTCTTGAGCACAAAATTAATTTCTGAATTTTAAAATAATATTTTACTGTCTTGTTACAAATCACAGTTGCAGGTTTCCTTTTAACTTAACACGTATATGGCTTAAGACAAAATTTATGTTAATCGTATTCAAATGTATCAACATGAATTGAGAGTTCAGAAGTTATACAACAGGAATTTTTCTCAGTGAGCCTGTCCAAATAGGTTAATACTCTGCTAACAAGCACTGTGGTCAAAGGCAGTTGTCACTGGTATGATTTTATAGTGTTTTCACATGCAGGAATCACTCGAATACTTAAACATTTCCAACATGCTACTGGAAAAGGTTATTTGTGGGCCCATTGGCCCCATTTTATGAACACCAATGATGGGAAGGGAGGGGGAAAGGTCAATCATGTCCCAGGGGTGGTAGAAATGTATTACTAGAGCAACCACTGTGTTTAAGACACAGTCGTGAGTGAAGAACTGCTTCACAGCACCTGGTTGTCCCCCTGGGCCTGAGCAGCATAGCAGGAGAGGCAAACTCCAATCCTACAACTGTTGTGAGCCTAGTTGCTTTTCGAGATTTAGCAAGTTTCCAGAAGACAACCATTTTGATAGGAGTTAACAAATAGGTGAGAGCTAGGGGTGAGAACGCCTCAGTCCATTAGTTCTTCTTCCTCAAGGTACACTGTGGTTGGGGTAAGAATCTGAACTCCAAAAAGTCCAGTCCTAGCACAGCACCAATTCATTCATATGTGAAAAGGGGATTTCTTTAATCCTTCAAAACTAAAGGATCAGAAGAAATAACAGTGTCTCGAATTATTTCATATGAAAAGCGCTCACCAGGATTGGTCACATACACACTACTAACACCTAATAAAATGGCCATTTTTCATTCAAGTTTGCATAATCCCTATGCAATTCTGTGTTTTAAACTGCAGTCTAACTAAGCATGTAAATGCTGCTGTCTCTTACGCTGCCTGTAAATGGCAAGGTACCTCCTGAACTATTGGAATAGGACTGAAGACATTCATTCTTCTTCAAGGACACATAGCTGGAAAGAATGAATAGAAACTGGCAACGTATATTCTTCAGAAGATTTCACTCTCTTCTTAGGGCACGGGTTTCTCGATTGTACGTAGATTTATTTAACTTAAGAGATCTGGAATCATTAGGCTGCAACGGAAGAGTCTCTCACTCGTACAGCTTGGAGAAACACGGCAGACTCTGCTTCTTAGGATGAAAATGTAACAGCAAATAGCATTAAGAAATGACAATATGTCTACTCTTCTAATAAAAAAAAAAAAACATCAAAAAAAAACCAAAACAAAAGAATACATAAGGCAGATTCATAGAAAAGGTTTAAACATTTAGTGGTTAACATAAACACCTTTGTTAAATAATACTAACAAAACCAAACAAAAAAATAGGTCCAGATCTTAAACTTGCGTTAATTATGATGGCACTAAATCCCTGAGACAGTGGCCAAAAGAGTGTGAAAAACTAATTGAAATAAAAAAGTAGTTTACCACCAACTTTAAACTGGAGTTTATAAAAACAATTCCCTCTGAACAAGTTATTCCATATCTGCTTAATGATGTGTTGTGAGCTGTAAGTCCTTCTCTGAAGCAGCTACTGGAAACTTCTAGGTGCAGTGCACAGGCTGAAACGAACCACTGTCCTGACATCTGCAGCAAGTCCTGTAAGCTACTTTTAAGAGATTTACTTCTTAAAAGAGCAGCAGCCAGCACAGTCTCCCCTCGGGTTCTGCTACTGCAGACAGTGACTGATGAGGGAAAGTTAAAAGACTAGTAACTGATATGAGCAATTGTTGATTTTCGTAAATGACGAGTCTAGATCTCCTGTATCATTTCAGTGAAATGAACTGTGTTCTTGTTAGCCCATATTCTCACTAAATAACATTAAGAAATGAAATCATGTGATTTCTGCCCTCCACCTGCCCTGTCCACCTATTTCTTGTAATAGACTAATACCTTTACAAAGCAGCTAAACTGCATTTAGAACCAACAATGACTAAAAGATGTAAGACCAAACATAAGCAATGCCAAGAATTGAGAGATGTTTTCCAGAGTGTGTATGTTTTATGACAAACTCATACAATACATAAATTCAAGGGATCAAAACCTGGTAAAACAGCGAGAGTGTATTTAAGTATAGAAGCATTTTACTTTTCGACATCTCCAAAAAAGGTCAGTAAAGTTACCTAAGAAAGTTATGCGAAGACTCAGAAACTAAGCTAAGAAACTTATATGAAGATCATTAGTGCTATATAAATTCATCCATCTTAAACACTTCGGCTGTAAATAACATACAGCCTACAGACAGTAACCATTACTTGGTGCCTCTTGAGATGATGAGTTACTTTGTCTTCCACTGTGGGAATTTTCCCTGTCCAGCTGCAGCAGAAGGCATTTGCTACCTGGAAGAACTGTCAATCCCACACATCCATTTTATGTATCTGTTACCGCAGAACTGAATGCACTGATGAAGAAAACAGGTGAAACTGTGTGTGCCGTAGGAGACCTAAACACGTCAGCATGTAACATGAAGACTGGTTCAGTTCACGGCCATGTAATTGCTTTGCCAATACACCAGTAGTTAAGCAGTTGAAGAAATTTGTCTGGAGACATGCTGAGCATCTCAGTCAATTTTCAGTCCACTTAGAAATCTCCTTTAAGGCATTGAAAATTCATCCAGACATGGAAGAGACCAAAGCGGTTGCACAGTCATGAATGGGATATCCATGTAATCAGAAAACCAGGATCCCCACAATCATTAATGCTTTTCCATTACAGTTAAAAAAAAAAAAAAAAAACACACCAAAAAAACCCCAAAAAACCAAGTCAAACCTAAAAAAAACCCCCACAAACCCAAAACCTGCTAATGCCTTTCCAGGGAGCTGATGTTTCCATGGCTTTTCTTGGCGATGCGTCAATATCAGACAGATGTGTGGAAATTCATCAGCTCACCTGCCTCTCAATGTGGCTCCCAGGAACTACAAGCCTCGAGAAGCTAGGGCTAGCCTTGCCGCTGGAATGGGATGCTACACCTGTGCGATGCGTTTTAACCTGTGTTAGGGGTAATTGTTATGTTCTGCTATTGGAAAAGTCTATATATAATTGCTTTACTCACATTATTGAGCATCCAGTCAATAAATTGGCAGTCTCCCTAAGCTGTCAGGACCCAGATTTTCCATCCATCCACCAAGCAGCCCTTTTTTTGGTTACAGAAATCATTCCCCAGCTCTGAACTGGATATTAACGTCTAAATTTAATTTTATAATCAAAGAATAATATAGCAACTTTTCTTAATTTTTTACAAGAATTCAAACATGGTCTCATAGAATTACATACAAAATGACTAGATGAAGAAGACACTCCTGAATCCTACATGCAGATGAGAACAAGGTAAAAACACCACATTTTACGTTAAATGGCAAACTGTAATCTAAATTTAGAACTCGTGAATAAATAGACTTCAGACAGGTGGCTTCTTATCTGAGGATACAGACTACACAAACCTCTCAGTACAAGCACCAATGCCCTTTTAGCTAAAAAGCAAGCAGATCTGCTCCACATCAGCTGAAGCATGCTTTTCTCCTTTCCCAAAGTTCAAGGTGCCCCGTACTGCTTATCAGTATATTCTGCACTGGACTCTTTACACCTGAAGATCTACCAAGCTTTTCCCATACATTTCAGGGACCAGAACCATTCTGGTATAAAAGGCTTGGCAACTGGGTAGATAGTAAGGATACCCACTGATTCAGCTCACCACTCTAGTGGTACTCACAGCATGATGGAAAGCCTATTTCCTCACATCATCTATCTGGCTTTTACATTACACCATTTCCTCTTGAACCCTTCTGCTGGACAAAGTCAGTCCCACAGTCTGCACCTCTTTTCTACACATACTTCTAGTCACAGGGAAGGATGGGATCTGCTGCTCTTAGAACCTGAAAACAAATGGACAAGGCTCAGGTGAGTTAATAAAAACCAGAGCTCTTGCTAGAAGACATCAAATTAAATACCAGTTGATCCAGATCTGTCCTTCAAGTAAGGAAACGAGCTGAGATGATTCACCTGGTATAAAATCACAAAGTTTCTTTTTATGGGCTAACTCTTTGCACTGCAAGGTCAAATACCCCAAAGGAAAGAAAATCATGTCCTTAGGGGGTGCGTGCAATGGCTGCCCACCCAACTTTCATCCTGCTTTCTTCTATGCCTGTCCTGTTCAAACTACACTTCTAATCAGTTTCCATTGTCATCTTTTTTAACATTTCCTTTTCAACGCTTTTCTACCATTGAATATTCATATTTTGCATATTTTCAGATGTTTTCATTTACATATTTCCAGAGCACCTAATTTTATCTCTTGCCCGTATTTCCAACCTCTTTCTGTCCTTTTGTATTATAACCTCCTCTGTATTTGTTGAGCATCATAATTTTATGACCATCTGTGAATGTAATTAATGTAGCATTCAATCTTTCTACTAGATCCCTAGCAAATAAGTTGCATTTACGTGTAATGCAGATCCGAGAAGCACCAAGTTGCCGTGTTTCTTAAAATCAATGTTTTATCACTACCCTTTACTGTCACCACAATTACTTTTTAATGCAATCAACAGTTTTCACATGGAGTAACACTACCCAAATTTTGTTAGGTATAGTACTAAATTAATTCTTAAAAGCTTACATTACATAAAACATCACTCCACCAAAATCTTAAAAAAAACCCCAGTTTTCTAGCATGACTTACTTTGTTTATTGTTCATGCCTCTTTACCCTAATAACTTTATTTATTCAGTATTTGTCCCATTACTTTTCTGTACTAAGATACGAAGTTACACAAGGACAGTTCTCCCACACACGCTTCACGTCCCGTCAGCTGGTAGCGACTGAACTTATTTTGGAAGTGCCAAAAAAAAAAAAAAAAAAAAAAAAAAAAGCAGGATCAACTATGTACAGCCAGAGAAGTAGGGTGCCCCTCTCAACAGAGCTGATACTCTGAATAGAACATAAAGGGGAAGAAATATCGCAACTGATCATAAGAAAACACTATGAAATCACATAACGTTAATTCCTTTTGTTCAAGGACAGTTGGGAAGAAGGGCAGAATGAGGGTGCAAGGTGGTATGCATACCAAAGGAAGTCCTCTCTGTACCTCTCTTTCTTAACACCTTCTACAGCCTTTCTGGCCAGCTACCAGAGGGAATGCCAGCTGGTTGCTCCTCAGCCCCATGCAGCTCACAGACTATTTGAGCACACCTTTCATCCTGGAACTTGGTCAGGTGTGAGGTGGCACAGGAACTTACAGCTAATGCAAACTGGAAAAGCCAAAGCCAATGTGATTATGGAGGCTGACATATATAATAATACATACAAGCGTGACAGTGAGCTTCATGCCAGCTGTGCACCACAGCACAGCCAGAACTTTGGTGATCTCCCCATTGCAACTCTTGTAAATGTTGCAATCCTGCAATCTGGGCCTACTGAGAAATGTGCCGTGGGCCTTGTGCCCCTTGGTCATATAAGGATTTGAGTATTTAGCTCAAAGTTTGGTCATACCTGAGCTAGAGTTTTTGGCTTGTTCCTCCGAAAAATT
The DNA here is from genome assembly GCF_028500815.1 of Rissa tridactyla. Taxonomy (NCBI): domain Eukaryota; kingdom Metazoa; phylum Chordata; class Aves; order Charadriiformes; family Laridae; genus Rissa; species Rissa tridactyla. The sequence goes on along the minus strand of NC_071467.1, from coordinate 63,880,057 downwards.
TTCTCCTCCTCCTCTAATCCCATCACAGCACAATAGGGCAAGGAATGATAAAGGTGCCTACACAATTGTTCTTTTACACAGATCTACTCAATAGTTACCTTTAGCAAAACATCATTATAATTTCTACTCCTCTGTGTCCTTCCATAGCATATCTTCCTCGCATCTCCCTATGTCAGGCTTCTAGGGGGAATGCAGAAGGGGAAGGATCAAAGTTGCAGCACAGAAGTCAAGTGGGAACAGCACCGTCCTGGGGTGATACTGCTAGCACAACACAGGGAGATAAGGTAGGGAGGGCTCCATCAGGGACAGAAAAGGAGAGGACAGCACAGAAACAGTCAGACTCAATGACCCATCCCTCTGACCATATCCATCTTCTGAAGATGGAGTCATCGAAGAGCAGATTCGCCTCCCAACCCTGACGCAGCAAGTCAACTCTGTGGCATCCGAGCTAAGCAGTTATCAGAGGCACAATGTGCGTGAAGGACTGAGGACAGGACAAGACAGGGGGAAATGTCCGATTACCATTGCCTTAGCAATAAGCCTAAACTATACATAGAGAAGGTAAATGGAGGCTGGAATATACCATCCAGAATCTGTGAAGCCAGCAATATTATTCTTCAAACAAATTGCTAAATGAATATATAAACTGGAATATATAGAGGTACGTAAATTGAATAATTTCTTTAAGTGATTCTTAATAAATTCTTTAAGTGATAGCAAAGTCATTCTGATAGGAGGTCACCAGGATAATTACATTTCCTCTGCTAAATTTCAAATCCCTGTCTAAAACTGTGTGATATGTTCTCAGTAAATTTGAAATTCCTAAACTTTACAAAACAGCATGTTTTTAGCATGAGAAGTTATGAGATGGAATAAGCACCACAGAAGATAATTTCACAAATCAGTTACACAAGCGTCTATCAAGAATATCTTAGAACAGCAGTTCAGAATCTTACTTATCTACTGCTGGCAACCTACTTCAGGCTTCACTTCCTAGCCCAAATGTACACTTCAGTTGGTGAACTTCACTCAGGTGCACATGCTACTATTTCACTTTGATTGTAACCATGTATTTGGGAACAATATTTATGTTTGTGTATAATTTATGATTAGTAGAACAGACTAGATGATCTCTAACATTTTCTTCCAGGCCTGTCTTTTAAAATGCTATGATACCTGTTCATTTTAGAAAACAGTTGAACCAATTATTCCAAAACTTTTTGCGAAGTTCAGTTCCTCACAAATGCCATCTATAATCATTACCCTGAGGTATCAGGAATGGAACGTGTTTCTTGGCAATTTTTCTGTTTATTTTCATGCCCAAACTTCTGTTTACTCCAATACCAGTCTGTAATACCGAAGTTTAACTTGATTTGGACGTGCCAAGACTCTCTTCATCTAAACTCATGCCTTAATCTGTATTTATTTTCCTAACTAATCTCAACTTCTGCTTAGATTATGTAACACAATCAGTTATTCTGCAAAACCGTCTGGATTTAAGCCATTTTATGCTTGCTCTGACTTTAAAAAGTAAATGACTTCTAGAAATATTTTATGCATGATTAGCAAAAAGTTATCATCAAAGTCTGCATTTAAAGCTTCTGATCAACTGAAGAGACCAAGAGAAGAGAAATAAGCAAAATATTAAATAATTTCCTGTTAAATATTTGCTACATAGAAAAATTTCTAAATCCTCCTGTGGCAAAAAAGCATGTTTAGAAGCAGGCAGAATGAATAATAATTTGAATTTGCCTTTAAACTACACTCTAATTCTGCCTATCTTCAAAATAAAGTCTTGATATTTAAATAATCTGAAACAGACCTGCAAAAGAACAGAACTGGAATATCTGGGACCAGTGGTTATGGCAGACTGAAGTCTAAGCACTGAGGTAAGTACAGTTCCTAATGGTAAATTTTATGGTAAATTTTCTGTGCAAAAAAAGTTTAAGATTTAATGAAGCAACCCATAAATGAAGCTTACCTCCAAAGGAAATAAAACTTGCAGCGCAGATTAGATGCTTTGAAAGCAATGGTGAAAGCTAAAAGCATCTAGTTTCATGTCAGTCTGTCAGAAAGACCACAGAAAAATGAATGGGTAGTAGGAGAGGTGTCAAGGCATAATCAGTATACATTTAAGATGGAAAGGAAGAATCAAAAACTTAAACTGCTGAAAGGGCAACTGCCACATGAGATTTTTATCTTTAATAAGTTTCCCCTACAAACAGCGTGGAAGATCTATTACACCATGAATTATGATACTATCTGTGAATTAGATTGCTGATGGATCAGACAACATGGGAGTAAACAGCACAGTGGGAATACAACCCCCTAAGCAGATACACGGGTCCAGTAGTAAAACAAATCTTCAGGTCAACATAAAAAATACCACACGCTTACATGCACGCACACACAGATGGAGCAAAGGGAATCTGGTTTTGATATGAATGGATTTTTCAGAACCTGCAAACTGTTGGAGGAAAATCATCTAGAAATTTGTTCGGTGAACTCCAATAGCTGTTTCATAGGGAAGATTAACGTAAGGAGGCTGAGCGCTATAACAGACGGCACCATCTAAAAGAGATACATGTAAAGAGTATTAGGATGAAAAAAACCAACATCATTTAATGCAGGGACTAGTGCCTTTAATCCAACAAAGAGATCATATCCTAAGGGATGATATCAAGCATTCATCAGAAAGCAGACTCATAAATATTTTTGGAAGTTGCTGTCTATGTTGGAGAAAATGCATCAGAGATTTTCAGCAGTTGATGTGAATTGCATTTTTATTGTTTTTTTCACCAGCAGTATCCCAACAAAGAGTATTTCTGAAACTGTTCACAACCTCCCGACATGTAGAAGGTTTTGTATAGAATCCTGCTTCTGGTTCTGTCAAAAATGCATTCACAGCCACAAGGACGTTGCAATACATCACTGTACAAGTACATGTTCAACTTGTACCAGAGCACCAAAATTTTGCAGCAAAGCACCAAAACTCAGTGTTCATTCCAGTTTAATGTTTCACTGTCAACAAAGAGAAAAAAACACCCTTCACTGTATTAGCTGAGAGACCATATTGAACTGCATCATAAATATGTCATGGTGATTCTGCCATTTCCCTACATTTGCATGATGACCTGCACCCTTCTGCTGTTTTTATAGTAGAAGATAACTTTGTTTTGTTTTCTTTTAACCTTTTTTTTTTTTCCTAAAGGCAAGAGATTAAAAAGAAACTTCAAAATAGAAGTTCAATGCTATATTAGTTGAACAAGAACTGGATCACATTAACGTTCTATAACTTGAAATAACTTGAAATAACGCAAATAATATAAAGTGGAAGAAACCTCTCTAAGCCTTCCCCCTTATCTTCCTCATACCTGAGGAGATACAGTGATGCAGGGTTCAGTAATACCTAGAAGACTGATGTTCTCTTGTGACTCTTCCAAAAGCCACAACAAACCATTCCCAAACCTGATCCTGTGACACAAGTGAATTAGCAGGCTCTCACTGCCCATCTCCCTCCCTATTTTTTGGTAACGTACATGCCTCATTAGAAGTGCAGTCCCTATTCGTATGCTTTTCAAAAGCACTCTGACGAAAACAAGGCAACTATAGCAAGCGTGCACAGCAGGCAGTTTCCAAGAGGTCATATCTTCACTGCATTAATCCAGGGACTGCTGCAGTACATCATTTATTGCCATTTTGGCTCCAGACCTGTTTTTTAAAATAGTTGTAAAATATAGTGGGTATATTTAATGAAAAATGTATGCACTATCATTTCCTTTTACTAACTTCAAACTGCAGAATTCAGCTACTAGCTGAAGAATGTCTGTCGCCTGAAAGAGGAACTAAATGACATTTTACGTCACCTTAAAAATGTAGCATGTGCCACTTGCTGCATTTGATCTATTTTCATTCAAAAAAGCAAGAATAAGACATTAAAGTCAAGTACAAGAAAGCAAATAAAATAAATATCATTACATTCCAAAGTATCAGTCATTTGCTGAAGATTTAATCACAATGAGCCCATTTCCGTAAGTCCAGATACAACTAATTTTCATTTTTTATTTGGAAAGGGACTGGTTCACCTATGGGGCAACACGATGCAAAAGGCTAATGTCATTTCAAATATTACACAACCAAGTCAAGTGACCATTTGGGGTTAAGAAGTAACATAATTTTTCAGCTGAAAGGAACATTCCTTGCACTATTTTTTCAAATAAACCCCCAAAATTAAAGCACCTTTCAAGCCACAGCAATTGCATACATTTGAATAGAAATACTCAAGCTGTCTAACACCAGGAGGTCTTTAATGGGCTGCACTTTCTCATGAAAATAAAATATTAGTCTACAAAGGCAGTAATAGTAAATACTGACCTAAAAAGGTAAAACAGGTAGAAAACTGTGTGCTAACTGGCATATCAAGGCGCAAAAAGATATTATCATTGGTAACACGTTAGTAAAACATGCATGCCTGCAAACAGATGAACAGAGACTATGTGAATTTTACGTGTATTTTTTGATAAATCAATTACTCTGGAATTAATACAGTACCTGAAAAAAGATGTGCACCAAAATGCTGTCCTCTAAAATTATCTCATTTTAAAAATTTATATATAATGTATTATTTTGCAAGAAAAACAGTTTATGAGTCAATGAATCAGGATTTCTAGCTATGCAGAAAATGGTTTTGTGATTCAGCATTATAAGGTCCGTATATTTACAGAAATGCCTTTTTTTTCCCCCATTCTCAAGCCATGATCACATTAATGTTACAGGAAAAAAGAAGTAATGGGAAAATTAATGATTGTGCACTTTGTGGTGGTGGTGGTTCGGTGTTTTTTGGTTTGGGGTTTTTTTTTGTTGTTGTGTTTTTTTGGTTTGTTTTTTTTAAGTGTATGAGAAAGAGGAATCACAAAAGCTACTCAAAAAAACTCCTCTGAATGTCCATTGTTTTTCCCAGTAAGTGCAGGAACAGAAAAATACTATAATAGCTAAATGGACTAACCAGAGAACCTCTGTCTACAGAACAAAATCACTGTAACAAATTGACAGCAACTGGGTTGGTGATGTAGAGAGCCTGGCCCCCTCTGCTGTCTATTTTGTGCTTCTTCTAAAATGTTCCCAGTAAACCTATAGACTTAAAGAATAATGTTTTTGTATTTGTGAATGCCTTCCTCTGACTTAGACATTGACGGATAACCCTGACAACTCTTATAGAGACTAATATAACAATGTGTTAGACCTGGAAAAGACAAGGTTTAGAAAGGAAAAGAGGACCCAAATACGTTAAAAATCTTCACCTACGTTAAAAATCTTCACCTACTCTATTACACCCTTTCAGACTCCTCAATATAAAAATTTTCTGTGCGTGGAATTAGGAATCAAAAGTTTGTACAAAAAGTGACAAATTCCTTTTGGTGATTAATCACTCTAAAACAGAGACAAGACAAAGATACACACACAGGTATGTCATAAAGCAGACACGTAACATCTGACTTAAAAGTAAAAAATAAAAACATTTTAAATGTATTGCCTATAAAAATGAACTTGTGCAATATGTAAGTTGTATTTTGATCAAAAATACAAATGTAGCATATCTTTAATAGGACTTAAATAATACTGATTTGTTATTATACTAAAATTCATCTTCAAAGGATTCTGATGTAAAATGTAGTATCTTCATTACAGTTCAAGGACCATTATGCTCCCTTAGAGCTTTTTTTCATAGAGGGTCAGAATATACAGGAACAAGGAAGTAAAAAAATGAGCTATTTGCATGGCTTTGTCCCTTGTGAACAATGCCCCTTGTTCTTCTTTTAAATCCCACGCTCTTGGGACATACATCATTCTCCTCTGACACACATCAATACCAACTTTAGTCTCTTGCTCAGTCCCCTGGCTTCTCCTTTCTGTGTTTGCCTAGAGCAGCCTGCTCATGCACATTAACAAAGCAAAAAAGATGTATACCACAGAGGTTACAGCATTTGTTAAAACTGCCTGCGTAAAATCAGTCACAGACAACAATCCTAATTGAAAACAGAGCAAAAGAGAATGAAATAAAAAAAAAAATTTCCATCAGATATCTGATTTACACTTCTCAACAACTAAACTAGAAAATTAAGTCAAGCCCAAATGGAAAATAAAGCTTTGATAGCCAGCTGGTACTGTATATGAGTCCTTAGTCTGAACTCTGCCACGGTTGAGCCTTCACAAAAAACTTCCACTCAAAGCAGAATTGAACCAGGACCATTCATTGAAATTATGTGGAACACAAACCAAAAGAACTGCAGTCAGAGAACTGCTGAACCCAACCTGGAAATAAAACTAAGAGTCCACTGGATTGACTCCCTGTACAGCTCTGGTTTCGGCTCAGTTACAGAGAAATAAAGGGGAAAAGGAAGCCTTTGCATTCTTTGCAAGAAATTCCCTTCCCTGACAATCCTTCAGTGAGTCTCTCCAGGTCTTAACGCTTCTGTTACACCCATAAGAGCTTCTGTCTCTGGCTTGATCAGAAGTCCTAATCTGGAGAAAGATGTATGATCTTCACTTTCTCTCCCCCAGCATTCCTGTCCTTCAGATTAGCATTTCAAAAGCCCACCAAATTTCTTTCTTTCAATATGATGACCGACTGTTTTAATTGGATGGTTTTCTCCAAGAGGTAGCTCAAGACTTCCCATTGCAAATTCCCGTTCACTCAACCCTGCTGCACACCAACATAGGTAGCATGTAATAGTAAATCCACTTTATTATGGCAGCTCACCATTATAAATAATTTGGCTTTAATCTTGGATGATGGCATACTGATGTTCAAAGGTACTTCTTCCATCTTTTGAGTCCCCTAATTTCAGCAACATTGAATGCAAATCTTTCCCTTTAACGGAGTGATGGTTAAAATGTGACTCCTGAAAGGCTGAAAAGTTCTGAGATTTAGGTAGATACAAATAATTTCTTAACTTTTCCTACCACCAGCTTCCCTCAGCAAGTGTAGCATTCACCAGTTGATCTTGCATTCCCACCCTAGCTGAGGCTTACGCTCAACTTCAATAGTCAGGTTCTGCTGATAAGACAACTCCTCTGTTTTCCCACTCCTTGCCGTAACAACAACTGTGGCATCCACAACAGTTTTATCACGTCATCCCAATAAAAGAAAAAAAAAATATTCTAGTTCTATTTAAAATGCCTCACAAGTTCTCATCAGCCGCTTGGAATTAAGTTTTACTACACTCACATCATAGGTGGAAAGAAAATCAAACACCAAAAGGTTACGCTACTGCCCAAGCCACTCAGATGACTACCACTGGAGATGAAAACACAGCTGCTGTGGATTCCAAATGCCTTTTCTGCATGGACTCCCAGGAACAGCTTGTCTTCCACAGGGGAAACCTGAAGTCTGGCCAGGGGAACGAATAATACTTTAGAAAACAGAAGAATATAGAAAGTGTTCTAAGCTTTACATTAGTTTGCAATATGTTGGCCAACACTATACAGTCTACTAAATGCACTTCATTCTCCACACAAGTGGATTTCTCTCTCTTAATTGCCCCTGTCCGCACAGTCAAAAAGGTATGGTTTTATTTGATATAACTAGCATGAGTAAGAAATTTCCTGCAATCTTATTGTAAATAGCAATGAAGAAAATGCAGTTTTCGGTGCTTTACATTCAAGTGATGCCACCCTATGGGAAGAGATACAAGTGCTGACTGTACCTAGCTTCATCTTTGTGAAAACTACCAAAGCCTTGTCTTCACATGGCTATTACAGATTGATAACTTGCAGTAGGTATATTGCTATGAATAAGTACATTTATTTCAAAAAAGACCCAGTACGATAAATATATATAGACTAAATTTCTACATTTGTCTCTCCCCAAGGTGTCTGCCAGAGGTGGAGGCTTTTACTGAAAAGTAAAAGCACCATGATATACCGGGATCTGTGTACAGATCTGTCTGTATGTAGATGATGTGTACGTTCTTAGTCAACAAGTGGTTATTACACTTTTTTTACCTAACAGTGCACTCACCTACATTTACACAGTGAATGAAAATGAAAACTTGCACCCTTTGACATAGCGGTGAAAATCCTGTTTGTTTCAATAGGAACAGAATTCACTCCATCATAATCACGTGTAAGAGAACTACTGTAAGCCAAAGAATATTCTTCACCTAAAAAGTCATCATAAACAACTGGAAATATACTGATAATCTGGTAATTCAAAGCAATACACACACAAAAAGGGTGACCATCAATAGTCAGGGATTATTATGGCCAAATTTCAAACTTCAGCAATTTTAGCCTCTAATCTGGAAAAAAACAAGCAAGCAAAGTAAAATGCAAATAAAACAGAAAAACTATCACCTTATTGTATTTTACTTCAAACTCAAAAATAGCCAAATAAACTTTCTCAAATTAAAAAAATTCAAAAAATAAAAATTACTTGTGAAGGAACATGAAGCATGTGAAAGCTGTCCCCCAAAAGTTTCAGCTTTCACAAATTTCTGTTTTCATGAATTCATATGCTTATAACTATTACTGTTTTACAACTATCATATTATAATGTATAAACAAACATATATATAAATGAATGTAACATTACTCAGATGCCACAAATTATTTTCCTTTCAAGAACTTTATCAAGTATGCTTTCATCAAAGGCTGGTATTTTCTATTTGCATAATATCACTGATAAAGAAGTGCTGTTTGAATTAATTGCTCTCTTATACTTCCTGGTTTATGGTAACTTTATCCAAAAAACATACTATTGACGCTATATTATGTCACTCTGATGGAAGACTGAGCAACATTTTCTATACTCTGATTATGCACCCCAGATCCTTTATACCTCTCTATCATGTGAAGTAGCATTAAAAATAACATACAGTGTGTAGGATAGAATTTTTAGTCCTGCATAGACTTAGACATGTTTTGTATTTTATTCTTATTACGAATTCCCAGAAGCCACTGTGGCATATGTTCTGAATGTGGCTTAGCACAAGTAGGCACTTCACGTACTTCAGAGGACACAGTAAACTCATTCTTGAAGAACAATAGCACATATAAAAAATAATTTAAAATATATATCGTTTAATTAGAGTTTTGCTTAAAAAGCAAAATTATGCTTCATTGATGATCCTGATCCAAATAATATTTTCTACTGATTTAATCGGACACCGGATCAGGCTTAAAATGTATAACTGCATTCTTAATTTCAATCTGTATTTACAATAGGAGAGGGGGAAGCCCTCAACTATTATATAACTAAAATTTAAGAAAATATTTTTATTTTTTAATTCTACACTTTGCCTTCGGATCTCTTTTTTTGGAACCGGACTGTACTGACAAGTCAGAAGTAGATTTTAGGAAAGAAAATGTACAAAAATGTTGTAAGTATGTGACAAGTTTGATTATTTAACTTAGAGGATAATACAATTTAATCAAAATTGAGAAATATAAATCTAAGTAGAATTCTTCTGCACTGACGGAGAATTAAGTAGGAGACATATTCATAATTAAGCTTTGGTTCTGAGGCAGCAGTTAAACAGACTTATGTGAGAGCTCTATCAGAGTGGGTAACCACGTCTCAAGTACAAAAATCTGTTTCATCATTTATAGTTTTTATCACATCATATAGCATAACTTTCACATGAGAACAAAGGTCATTTCAAAGCAAACTGTTGTTCTAAGGTAACTTTTAATTTGAGGACCAAATGTAAATTGCTACGGTGAATGCACGTTAGGTCACTAAAACAACGGTAGCTAAACTCAGATGTGACCTAGCAACCCAGGTGTTCAGGAAAAGTGCTGTTAACAGTAAGGATTGATGATCTAATCAAACTGTCACACTTAGATCCTCAGCAGGGTGGTTGGAGGGGAGGTGGAGGAGGATAATATTCAGAAAGCAAGCACATGCTTAGTGTTACTTTAAATTGATGCTGACATTTTCAATTGTAAAAAGAAATTTTTTCCTAAGTAATATAGGAAACAACTCTCCTAACCTTCCGGAGGATATCAGATAATCAGAGAGCTTGTTTTGCAAAAGCCAACTTCTCAGATGTGTGACTTTATGAAATACGAACTATCAGACGTTTTAGAGATTCAAGATGATAGCAAACATTTTAATGCTTTTCTTTCACTTAGATAGGTATAAATGGGTATTTAGCTAACTCTGTGCGCATGCACTTGCTAGGCATATACCGTAAAGCAAAATAATTAATGAACCAATCTATTTGTGCTAGTACCTTTATGCGTTCTGCACTCATGCTGTCTTTTGACTATACCACTAAAGACTTAGCAAACTGCCAAGCAAAAATGTCAACAAATAAGTAAACAGGATGAAATTTCAGTGGTCTAAGAAGCTGGTTCTGCCTGTTTGCAAGGTGCTTAAAATTCATGGCATACAGGATTCCCTTATTGTAGAAGGAAAATATTATTCCCTTACGTGAATTTGCCCATGAGTGAAGTAGTCAAACGCAGTTATAAATGGGTAACAGTAACTTTACAATCAGAAGAACTGTTTTCCCTTTTGCAATTAAAAGCTGGAAAGGAAGCAGCTTGATGTGTCAGAAACTGGGCAACTATATTGCTCGAATCACAAACAGTAACCATTTTCTGCATGAGGTTCCGAGATGGCCATTTACAGCAGCATGTCATCTTCACACCCCTCTTAGACAATGATGGTTTGTTGATGGCGCACTTGTATGGACGTTTTCAGAAAGCCAACAGGAGGACTAGGCTTTTGGTGTCCCCATCTTGACCTTGGCTGAAGTACTCTGAGTGTACACCACTACACAGGGCGATCAATGAAAGTAAGGCCGTGGATCTGAAATGCTAGAAATTATCTCGCATTTGTCTTCAACGAGCCATCTATTATATAAAAGGTACAAAACCAAGAATTCATTTTATGAAGGGCACTGCCTGTGAGCCACAGGTGTACAAACACAAGCAGTTCAAATATGATAAGTAGGGGTAAGGTTTTCTTACGTAAAATCATGCATCTGCTCGGTGTTTACACTTTTATTTATCTTGCAGCTCTAGAGATAGTGAAGCATTCTATATAAACATCATTCCATATGAAGCAATCTACGCAACTACATAAGCATAATGAAGATAGCAAGGAGTCTTTCTAAAAGCCACAAGTTTCAGACATCTCAATTATAGAAAAATTAAAGCATTAGGGGAAAAGAAAGAAAAGGAAGAGAAAAGAAAGAAAAGGAAGAGAAAAGAAAGAAAAGGAAGAGAAAAGAAAGAAAAGGAAGAGAAAAGAAATCAGCTACAAAAAAACTCCACAAAACCTCCAGAGATGCACTTTCTTTCACTTGTATGCTGTACTGGTAAAATTTCTATAAATGAGTTGATCAAAAAACAGAAACAAAATCCTCAAAATCCCAACGATAAAATTATTTAATTTCATCTGGCCTTTTTCTGTAGCTGTTGCATTCCTTCCACCTGC
>NC_071467.1:63768611-63863611 GCF_028500815.1 Rissa tridactyla | reverse complement strand
ACTCTGCGTAACTGCCTGGACAGGTCTCTCCGCTTCCAATCCTGCACAGGTAAAAAGGGATTTAGAGATACATTGCCATCCTAATCCTTACCCTCTTGGCCTGCATGGTTGACTTACACAGTGGAAGAAGCAAGCTGGGACATATGACTGGAACAACTTACTTTCAGATGACTGCAAAAGAGGAGGGATCAGTTTGCGGCTGACTCCTTTTTGGCTGATGGCATGCAACTACAAACTGTGTTTTCCTTGGAAACAGACTGTTGTGAAAAAAACCTGCAGCTTTCAGCAACTACCCATACCATCTTTCACAGATCCACAGACAACATTAGCATACACTTGCTAATGAAACTAATAATCCAGGCTCTAGACAGTACTTGGTTGTTTATGAATACAATGAGATCATCATTTATATCTTGTTACGATGCTTAAAATTAGCCAGAGGTGCTCACTGCGGGCAGTGTGCATCCCATTAGGCATTCCCTCTATCTTCTGCCCATAGCAGCTAAGCCTTCCCAACAAGAAGATTGTTGCTGACTACAGATATTTCCAAAACATCTCACATCATACCTGACAACTAAAATAAACTTACTTCAGACCGTCCCTCCTTCTGAACTAAACTATAAGATTGCCAGGATTTGATAGGAAGAACAAATAACAAGCAATAGTAAAATAACTTCGTTCTTTTACTGCATTCTTCAGTTGTTATTTTTTTTTCTGATAAGATGCTGAATTTATCACTTGTCTTTGTGAAAACAGTCTTCAAAAGTATAAATGGCTGCCTACTCTTTTTTTCGTAGAGAAGCACACACGTATGATGCATGTACAGACAACAAGGCAAGAGGAAAGCTAGCTGTGAATTTTCAGCACATCATCTACTTCGAGTACCTGAGGAAGCTCAGGTAACCCTAATGGCTTCCTCGTGTTCCTTGGGTCCGCCACAGGCAGAGAAGAGCACTTGGGCAGCAAGCTCCGAAACAGTACAGCACCAGCCCAGAGCTCAACTCCACAGGAAAATACTGCTTTTCGAAGGTCAAGTAAGCCTCCAAAATACAGAAAGTTTAACATAGATCTTGGGTAAAACTTTAGCTCCTAACCAATGCTAAAATGTTGAGTCCTTTCCACTCCCCTCCTCCCATCACAAGCTTCTGACTAGTAAATACTTCAAGGAAAAGCTACATTTCCTTCGTTAGGCCTTTCCTAAAGAATGATTCTGTAACTCCCCAAGATCCTTCTTAAGCCAAATGCAGGAAACAATCAATTAAATTTTTCATTCCCATCCAGTTAACCTAGTAATGTTAGGCTGCCGTTGAAAAGCTCTAAGTTATTTGCAAGAAGCAGAAAAAGGTGACGTCAAAGCTTGAGGACAAGATTCAGCACATCACCCTCCCGTGGTTACAGGTAGCCTCTCCTCTGTGTATCCATACATACTACTAACACCTCTAACTGGAAACCCTTCTGTAAAATTTACTCATTCTTTCAGAATATGGGTAAGTTACTGCAAGATGATTGCATACATATATGTATGTATGACACATCACTCTCACTTTTACCACTTGTTTTCCCCAGAATCAGCTGTAACATCTTTTTACTTTGCAGGTAGAGGGCAATATTATCCAAAACAGGCCCATCAAATAGTTACTACAAGAAACTTCTCCATTCAAAGAAAGAAAAATGTTTCAAAAGAAGGATTAATGGTTCAATTAAATAGAAGAGGGTTGTACTGATGCTCTTCATGCACTTCTAGTTTTACACTTAAAACAGAAATACCAAGACACTGCAATTTATTACAAAATAAAACAAAATTTACAAAATACCAACTCCTATTCATTTTTCCTGGTTACCTTTCTTGCCAATCTCAATAATGACACATCATGCAGTCTTGTGTATTTTATCATATTTGTATCACACGTTAGTAACATTTGATATCCCAAAATTCACGGGGGCTTATGCAAGCACGTTAAACAACATGCTCCTTTTTCACTTTTTGACTCCTCTCTTTTTACTTCAAAGCAGCTGTGTAAAAAATACACAAGTTTTAGAAGTACACTATCTTCCAACATTCTTTGAAAAAGCAGCTCGTATCTATCTAGGCTGGTACTACATACTTACAGGCATTTACTTACAGCTGTTGCTCTCCAGTTGAAATTGTTACACAGCTTTTCCAATCAATTAAGATTACTTCAAAATCACATGATCTCCATACAATGATACTACCACCGTAACATCGATCCCATTTTTAAAGCGCATGAAGAAATGCCAGAACAACCTTACAAAACCCAGACATACTATTAATGACCTTTACAGAAAATGTTTTGTAACACAGATTCCAGTTCAGGAAGTGTTTGTGCTCCATGTAACTCTATAGATATGAATGATCCTATTTGACTCAATGGGATTACTCATATACAAAAAAGTTATTTCAGAAGCAATTCATCATTTAAAATTCATAAGGAAGATGAGGTACTCAAAAAAAAAAAAAGGCCTTTCTCTGGTATATTTATATAAAAAATGGTTTAAACAGATGCATCAGATAAAATTCTAGTTAAAGTGTCATATACTATAAAATGCATATTGTACACTAATAATGGTGTCATCCCCCAAAAAAAAAACCTCTAAAGGATAGATATTTTCATATGACAAATTTCAAAATCCATAGTTGTGCTTAATAGTGGCAAAATTCAGTCTCACTGATGAATGATTTCGTGATTTTATTTTTATTTTCTTGCTCATATTTTTGTGTGTATGTATGCATGCATCTTAAACTCAATAGTGAAACATCTCTGTTTGTTCTGTGTTTTGCCAGAATTTACGCCTAAGTAATATAATGATGTAACAGAAATTAGAACTTGGCACCATTAACACTACTGATGCATTCACCTTGTCCTCAACCACATTGTCTCCTAGACACAATAAAGGTGTAGCCAAAGATTTATCCTGCCAATAAGATATAGTTATAGGTCCCATGAAGATTACTGACACTGAAGTACAAATATGTACTGGCCTTGGACTTCGCAGATAACATGCCAGTTTTGAGACACATTCAAGTTGACAATAAATCAGTATCACAGCTCCAATAACAGGAAAAAATACCTTAGAGGAATTTTTGTGTTAAAACATTCCACTTCTGAGTTAGCTATTAAATGGTAATGATCATAATGGACTAGGCAGTAGGGGTTTTTGTGGCTGAAACGTGCAGACATTTTACTACAAGGCTATTTTGTTAAGCTTCTGTGAATTTCAACTGCACAGTATTTTCCCCTTAAATTAATTTTGTCTCCCCCCCCAAAAAAAACCCCCACCAAACCAAAAAACCACCTCAAAATAAAAGATGTTTTAGCAGTAATCTTATTGTGAATTATACTTGTTTTCTATATCTCTACATGTGAACACTTCAACAGCCCCCAAAACACCTCCCTTTTATGCATACAAAAAAGCACTAGTTATAGATTATGAAAAGGCAGCAAAACCAAGGTGCACTAGTTGAGTACTGCTTACTAAATTGTAAATGTATTTTTTCTGTCCTTCTCAGAACTATCTTGATGTTTGTCACCAAAAATTCCTTTCTGAGAAGTTTGTTTAAAGGGCACCAATTTCTCAGGGTGTATGGGTTATAACTATTTTTTTCAAGCACCCTTTAGAACTTATTTCAATTTTCTGTTTTTGATGATAGTCATGCTGACAACTTTTTTTGGTCCATCAAACTCTGTAGTACAATTACATGAATTTACTTTTAATAAATTACCATCTTTGCATATATCAGTCAAACCATGAAGACTAAACACTTGCAAATAAAATGCATTATTAATTTAATTGTCACAGCCTATTTAGCTAGCTTCTATTAGTATTTGCTATTATATGCAATGTATCAGAGGGCAGAATCAAATTCAAAACATAAAGAATAAACTGATTATATTGTCCTAGAGAAATTAAAAAATAGCAAGCTTGCAAAATTATAATCAAGGCATTAATGTTTTAAATAGGTAAGAAAACTACATAACTTAATTTATAATATGTTTATACCCACAGTGATTGTTTAACATGCTGAAGAAGGATTTCTTTGGTTCCTAAAGCCATTAAAAGGCATCAAGCTCTTTCATAATAGGAAGGGAAAGGTGGAAAGGAAAGCAACAGCAGTTTGGTACACACTGCACTAGATCACATGGCTTAAACATCCACCATCACCAGTAAGGGACTGCTACTAGAAAATTACTTTGTTGTAGCTCTGACACTACTATTTGATGCTGCTCTACATTAAGCTGAAGCGCTAGCTAAAAAGGTATTGTAGATATGAAATCATCAGAAGATGGATGAAGACGTTTCAAAAGAAGAGAGTATGAAGTCACCCAAACATGGCTTGTTTACGTTGGCCCAGGGGCGAAGCTGCAACAGCCTGAGCTGGCAGATGGGGCAGGGAGGTTGCAGGTCTGAGCTGGGTTCTCTGCTCCTCGGGCAGCTGGGGCTGCAAGGGCCATGAACCTGCCACCGCACGGAGGGACCTTCCTCCTCCTCCTCACGCCACGCTGGCAGGCCAGCCAGAAAGCCTTCCACGAATACGGGAAGAAATGGGGAAAATGGAAAGAGCCAGAAGGCTTTCAGAAGAAACACACAAACAAAAGCCAGCAACAACCGATTTAGATTATAGCATCCTGCTTGTTTAGGAATTCATTTCAAGATGATGATCGCTAAAAATATGCCTCTCAGGCTAAGATACTATATTTGGAAATCTATTGTATGTATCCTTTATTGTGCACATATTCACTAGGGTAACGCAAGTTATCTCCATGTTGTATTTATGATGATTATACAGTAAGTACCCCCTTGTAAAAGAACATATTGGCATTGAATGCTTCCAGTTACAAAATAAGCCACCAGAGCAAAACATTTTTTTGTAATTGTTGCACTATGACAAAAGATAACCAGCATAAACTTTAATAAGATATGTTTTTTTGATGAAACTGTAATTGTTGTTTCAATGTGTCATTCTATATTTCAGATGAAACCGAACATCTTAAAACTCTTTAAATAACCACGTGTTAGGGAAATTCTGGTTAAACACTCTGTAGAGGAAATCTTATTAAAAATATAAGCACCACTTAAACAGGTGCTTAGTCAAACATAAGGTGTATAAAGTGTGTTAATTTACAACTCTACTCTTGGGTCATGCGGTGATTTAAGTGTGACAAACTTGTGAGGAAAAGGTCTAATCTACTACCATTTCCAGTGCTCTTTAACAAGCAACGAACGTGACCCAGGAGCAGTTCTGCAGTGTTCTCCTACAACTCCTAGCTATCATTTATTTCCCCCTTCTTTCATATCAAAACCAGAAAACACTCTTTATTTATGAAAGCCTACATTGGAAGAATGAGTTACAGGGCAGTAATACTTGAAACAGCATCAAACATCCATCAATGAACCCTGCAGGTAGGATACCTCCATCTACCCAGACAGAAAGAGAATGTGTCATCTTTTGGCTATCCAAAACATATGAAGTTTTTAATTGCCCCAAAAATCCAATGAAATAGCAATATCTATGCCACAATGTGCCTAATAAATCTGATGCAAAATCCGTTTATCTGCAATCACAGTGCCATTTAGTTTGTAAAACATAGTTATATTTTAAACCACAGAAAAAACAACCTGCTTGCAAAAAAAGTTTGAAAATAAGTAACTGTATGCAGATTGAAAAAATAAATTAATTCATTTTTAAAATAGTCAAACCAACAGAACTGTGTTCCTGCCCAAGAACACTGAGGAAACTTTATTGTTGATTCCTCTGCGGCTTTGACCTCAGTGATCAACATAAATCTTGGGAAGTCATTTTATAAACCTATAAGTATCAAGACCAGCAAGGAAAAAAAAAATTCATTTTGTACATGGAGGGACAGTTACAACTATGGAAATTTTGAGAAAATAATATCACCTGCCAAAAAAAACATCCAAAAAGGTGCAAATCCTACACATTTTACATAGAATTGCTTTCTAGAGCAATATTTCTATTTTTTCGTGACATAAGCACCACGCTGTCAGACCACTTAAGGATGTTAGTTCCCTCCATAGCTGGAGTTGAGCTAAAGGTCCAGGTGACTTCATTTTAGGTTAGGTAAATATTCCAGATAAGGCCTCCACATATTGTATAAGCCAAAACGAGAAAGAATTTTGAAGTAGTTTACCTTTCTTTGGGTGTGCCAACTCCATGCTTGCCCAGTAAATGAGTATTCAAATGTTTCTTCATCACAAACGCCACCCTATCAAACAAAGAGAAAACACAGGAAGGTTATTTTTTTATTAAGAGCTTTGTGTTTGGGTTATTTTTTTTTTTGGGGGGGGGGGGGTGGTGTTGATTTTTTTTGTTTGTTTGTTTGGGCTTTTTTAATACAGTATTTTACTGTTTTGAACACGCGCTTGAGCATATATTCTTAAGTGTGGACTTTTAAGAACTCTGCTAGACTACGAATTAAATCTGGGAGTCTATTCTGTAATGACAGGTTGTCTTCAGATTGCAGTCGCTTGGCTTTTTCCTTACAGAAAAGTAATCACAACCACACATTGCTGGTGAAAGAACAGAAAACCTGCTTCTGCTTCCCTTTGCAAATTACACTATATTAACAGTATGTTGTATAAGGTGTTCTATTTTACCTAAATAACATTTTCTCATGTTATAAACTAAGACAGTTTTAGTTACACCTTTAAATTTATTTAAGCCTAATGGGCCCATCCTACGACCCTTCTTCATACAAGTAGTTCCATTGTTTTTAATGGGTAACACAAAAATACAGCAAGATCAGACGCTTTAATCACTGCTTATGTCTGGTCAAACTTCATTGTATTAATTATTTAAAGAGATATACACAGAAACAAATTAATAGCCTTAGTTATTTTATAGCCTTGTGAAAAAAAGGATAGAAAAGGCGAAGCACATGTTCGTGAATACACTTTGACCAGGAATATTGTTCAAACTGGGCAAGACATTGTTCAAAGCATCAATAGCAGAAACAAAATATAGACTACCTGGCATTATGTTTCTACCAAACAAAACACAGATAATTTGCTTTAATTTTGGTGACATACATAATGAAACAGATAGGAGCCTATCAAGTACCATTCTTCTACTGATAAGACCATAACATCAATTTAATTATGTCATGTGACTGCTTCAAACAATTTAGATATCAGACTGAAGCTTCAAACTAAAATGGTTCTCTCGATAAGCAAAAATTTTACTGCTGCAACTTTCAGTGTGAAAAGGGCTTGCAAACATTTTTGTTAATTATGTATTACAGCTGTCCTTCATAAAGTTAATTACTAATAGCTGAAAGGCAATAGACTCTATTTGCATATGTACATGAAAGGCATGACATATGCAAAAATATGATTTTAATTAGCATTCCATGATATGAAGGGCTACAAATCAAACTGGCATGTTATAAGATTTTTAACATTAAACGCTGAATTCATCTGGACGTGTTTGCAGTAATGGACAATGGAAAGACTGTAAAACACTAGCACTATGGGGTATAAGAGCCACAAAAGCCAAGAAACAGTACTTTTCCTTTACAAATATGTTAATGTAGCTTCTCCATGTCGGATCTACTTTGGGCACTTTCACGTTATTACAGAGAATCTCTCTTGCGCATCCCTTAAGGTGTAAGAATATAATTCTGCCTTATTTAAATGACAGCAATTTCCTGGGTTTTTAGAAAAAGACACAAATATCTTAAATACTTTTCCCTACACAATTTAAAAGTATGGCATCATAATCATTACAACTGTGAATAATCTATCACACCGTTACCATCATTACTATGCAAGTGTCATCAGAATTACTGTACATAGAAAAAATAATTGTAAAAAAAAATTTAAAAAAATGTGTTCTAATAACAGCACAAGGAATTTAAAACATACTGCCCTTGCTTCTTGGCAGAAATACTAACCATTTCCACACTGCCGTGAAAGGTACCAAACAGATTTTAACTTGGTATATACTTATATTTCCTGTTACAAACCTCCATTCTCCCTTTTCTCTAAAAGAAAAATAAAACCAAAGATACTACTGTGAAAGGGCAATGTGCAATCGAAGTTGTAAAGGCATACTTAGCTATTTACACGGAATACAAAGATCACAACCAGCTACGCAGTATTTCTAGGGAAGGTGTTTTTTTTTCTTTTGAACCTGTGTACTTGAAGCTGCCAAACAAAAGCTGAACATTTCTTACACCGCACAACTGCAGGGGGTACAGACAGACGTACCTTTCTGCAAAATCAAAAGACAAAGGCCTTGTTAATAATGTGAAGCAATTAATCTCACGTTAGCTGCCTCCTCGCTGTTGTATCTGCGTTCTGAGTAACCATTTTGCTGCTGTTACACAGCACAAATAAAATGAAGACTGACTCAGTGTGTGTCTCAGCGCCTACTAACATTTTAAGCTTTTAATGTAAGGCTTGAAGACTTAAGACTTGAGGAGTGCAGACTGCCTCCGTGCAAGCCTGGAGTGCTCAGCATAGCTCAGGAACAGCTCCCCACCTCACAGAATTAGGCCTTAAAAATAAAAGCAAAGTTGTTATTTTCATAAGAAATTGAGAACGGGATTTAAAAAAAAACCCAACACATTACCAACAGAGACAGCCCTTATTGAAACAAAAGATATTTTTTCCTTAGAATTGAGGCAAAGTCTAAACATCTTGGTTGGGATGCTGAGTTTGAGGACAACCTAAAAAAAAAAAAAAAAAAAAAAAAAAAAAGAGACAAGTGCAGGAACTACTTGTTTATGTTTACTAAATACTGCAGGTGATTTTAAGACCGAGGTGGTAGAGGTGTTTGCTGGCTTTCCAAAACAAACACAAAAAGTGTTTTCCATACATTCAGTAGCTCTGGGTTTCTATGCAATTACTGGTTTTAGTAGTCTAAAAGTAATGGTTTTATCTATATTATGTACCTCTGCTGAGGTAAATCAATTATTCCTAAGATATTGCTAGAACTGGACAGACAGACATGACTTAGCCATGGTCTTTTAAAATGAATCTTAAGGGAAGTCTGGCTGGCACCAGTAAGGAGTGAATGCTTTCAAGATACGCTGCTCTAATATGTCTTCAAATCAAAGGGAATGTTTCCATCAGCTGCATTAAGCACCACTTCTGGCTTCGCTGAAGTTCTCATTTCTTATTTTTAAATTCTAGTGGAAATAGAAATGTTCAAATGCCAGAAAGACATCAAAAGGGACCAGGAAAAACCTGTAATTGCCCCAGACTCTGCTGTTTCCAATACATGCAAACCAGGCCAGACTAGAGGCCTGGAACCAGTTTTACAAACTCCAGTCTGGCCTTACTCATCCCCAACCCACATGAAGACAAGGAGTCACAGTCCAGCTGCTCTCCTCAGGGTCAGGTCTCGAAAGGCAGGAGTGTCTGGTTTATACATCAGAGTCATGGTCACAGGGAGTTCCCTCCATTTGTTAGGAAGACTGCTCCTAGAAGCTTCCTCTTGCAGTAGAAAAAGGTGAGTTGGTAGGTTTTTGTTTGCCTGCAATGGCATTCTGTTGGTTTAACTTTTTTAGTTATTTTCAACTACCCTGTCTCCAAACTAGCAACATCCTCTGTCTTATACACTCTATGTTCAAACTTTAGGATAAATTAAAGACAAGTTGAAAAATGACAGAGCCTTAGAATAGCATCCAAACTCCCTATGGACAATTTTTTTCACATCAACTATAAATAAGAATAACTTTCAATCATAAATATATGAGCACCTTTCCCAAAATAAGTTTGCAGAATATTCTGTTTTCATTTTAGAAGAGTTGTGGCTTTGTAAGAACGTGTCCACTCATATTCCACGGCAGTCTTCAAACAGTATTTGGACTCACTCTGAGAATGTCTGTAACTGATTTAGGAGCCTCTACAGACTTGTCTTCAGTTATAAAAGCACATTTTCATGTACAAAAGAAACAAAGGGGCTTCTAATTCTGTGAATAGAGAAACATATTGGACAATCTTTACTTCCACTTTTTATTGCAGCGTAATACAAGTTCTACAGCATGTACAATGTTTATCATCGCAGTACCCAAGGAATATGAACAATCTGTCATGTATTGTCTGTTCTCTCATTTTCTCTGCAGGGAGAGAATTGTGCTCTGTGAAGTATCCTGTTTTGAGAGGGCAAAAGATCCTAAGTTTTATTATGTTTTGAATCTGTAATAGCTCTTTTCTTTTCAATATGTACATTGCTGGGTTAGTGAAAAGCCAAGTTAAAAAAACAAACACATTCCAAAACAAGCATTCTGGACCATAGTCATGAAATCTGTTATTTCTTGAGTGTTTACCAAGCGCTGAGCCTTGCCCTACTTCCAAGGAAAGAGCTACATCTTACCTCTACCAGAAAGTCACTTGAAGCCATGTCAACAGACCAGTGATCTTGTAACTGCACATAACTGCTGAGGAGGACCAGCACGAAAATTTATTTTTGCGGGACTCTACAAACAAGGTATCCAGCAGTTGAAGAGCAATTTTAAATCACTTCTCAGAGGATACATTGCTCTCGGCAACTGCTCTTGGAAAATTTATCTTACAGACAACAATGTTCAATGATGGCAGAAAAGTCCGGGAGAATAACAATGAATAACCCTTTATTCATATTCTCAATATCCTTTACGTCTCCTTAAAACTGTCCAGCACCTCTTTATACATGAATTTAATTCTGAGAATACAGGTAAGCTACTGAATGACATGTGCAGACCCCAAGTACACAGGATGTTTTAAAAAGCTCCTTGAAAGTCTTTAAAAAAAAACGAAAAACAAACCAACACACACACAACAAAAATCAACCCACAAACAAAACAAACAAAAAAAATAGCAGAAAAGAATGCTACTATTTTTCAATTGTTAATATTTAGTACTTGGTTTTATCATAGATTTCGTTTTATCATAGATTTCAGGCACTCAGAAAGGACAGAATGCTTTACCATTTTGGATAAATCACCTGGGAGATCTGACAAGTTCAAGGAATAATAAGAAAAAGGATCCCTTATTCTTCTATACATCACAGAATATGAGGAAATCATATATTATTCTGTCTTCATCAGTTTTTGTTTTCCATGATCTGTGCTTGAATTTCTGTCCTCATATCTTCACCTGAGGCAAGAAACCAGAAAACCAAGGCAAGCTGCATGGATCATGAGAAGAAGGGGGACAGTATGTTTGGGTAAGCAAATAACAACATGGATTAAATGTTTGTTATTATGTGAATGAAGTGCTCTTGTTCTTTACTGTGTCTTGAAACACGCTGCAAATCCTAATTGTCTGTAGTTGAATGAGTGGAGTCATGCCAACAGGGGTATCAATTAGTAAGAGAAAGAAATACTGCAGTTTCTCAAGGAACATCAGGACCCACACGTATTTCGGAATGTTCAATAAAACTGGTATATGTAATTACAGATTTTTGCATGTACTTCAGATTTGTACATGTTCTACACATAAGACTTCATATATTCAAATCAGCACTTAGTGAAATAGTACATAAAGAGTCTACATGAACTTAAAAAACTTCAAGTTTCTAAAGTCTCAAAACTATATAAAAAGTTGCTACCCAACTCTCATCTCTTTGTCAGGATTTTGTATTCAGCAGATCAGCTTCAGGAACAAAAGCGTAGAGGAAAACACAGAACTGCCCAGAAAGCAATGGTTTTCTATGAACAAGTAATCTTATTTTCCATGCATCAAAAGTCTAAATTCCTGGGAATTTCTTCAAGTCCATCATTCGTGGATGTCTGCTGATTCTGAAGGGTCCAGACTGGAGCACTGATAACTCTCTTGCATGACTGCGCGCAAGGGACTCAATTTAAAAGAAAGTATCTGGCAGGGCAGAGCCTGGTGTGGAAGATATCCAGTAGTGTGAAAGGCATCATGCCCTTTGTGACAAGATGTCAGGTTCAAGTAAATATCTGGCAGGGCGAAGTCTAGTGTGTAAAACATCCAAATCTGAAATCTGAAAAACTTCATGCCCTCTGTGACAGGACGTCAAGTCCTAGAACCCTACATAGGAAAGCTGAGGTTTTCCTGCTGACTCATTTAGCAGCCAAATGAAGCAGGTCTTATTACTTCCAGCTAACGGTTATGGTTATTCTTCTTAAGTTTAAAAAAAAAAATAAAATCAATAACATTTCAGAAGGTTAACAAGTCATGCGTAATCACCCAGTCTGCGATGGTGAGAG
Organism: Rissa tridactyla; assembly: GCF_028500815.1. Classification (NCBI taxonomy): domain Eukaryota; kingdom Metazoa; phylum Chordata; class Aves; order Charadriiformes; family Laridae; genus Rissa; species Rissa tridactyla. The sequence goes on along the minus strand of NC_071467.1, from coordinate 63,851,411 downwards.
TAGTGTCATGCACCGCCTCATGCTCCCTGCTGACCCCCTGTGTTAAAGAAGGATATGGCTATGCTATGCTCCACCCTTCACTAACACTCACAGTTAAACTGGTAGGTACAATGCATGGATTTGGCATATGTGGCTCCTTCCTCCTCATCTTCAAGTGTGAGCAACTTGGCAGACTGAAAAATGCAAACTTTTTCTCTTGAAAAGAGAAACTGAAAGACGTAAATGAGGACAACTTTGCCATCGCTAACAAGACAAGAACCAGAGTACCATGGCAAGAACATCATGGTAATTCATGGAACCTGAAGACTAATGTAACTTTTAAATTTCTGAGAATTATTAAGAATTATTAGCCTTTCTGCCTTAAGTTTGAAGGTTTGGATTTCTTTTTACAATTCTCCATGCAACAATCAGGAATGTTTCTTAATTATTTATTAACTATTCAACTTTTCCATGGAGATGTTTTGTTGCTGAAGTTCAAAACCCAACATTTTCAAAAATGAATTTTATGTCCATATGAAATCAGTGCAACAGACTACAATCTTCTCTTCTAAAAATATCTCAACTCATTTTTCTGTTACTTGTAATGAGCTAGCAATGAAGCCCAGGTGCCCAACAACAACAACAAAAAAAAATGAAGGCAGAAGACCACAACTTCTAGTAGTGGAACACTTGTACACGGCTTGCACCCAAGGTAGACTTTGAGTATCACAGCAGCTACTGTTCCTGACTTGCTTTGAGCAGGATGACAGACAACAGGATTGTCAACGTGGTGTTCAATGACCTGCGTCAATCTCAAGAATAATTTACTGCTATATCAGACGGATCATTATGGATGAGTTGCGCACTATCAATCAATCGACTATGTTGTTCCTGCATATTCCTGCATCTATCAACCAGGAGAGAGAGACATCCTTCACCATATTCTTGCTTTCTGCCACCAGTCTGTGTCCCTCAAGATGTGAAAGAATTATTAGCCACATGGTCAAAGTAGTTGCAATAGGCACAATTATCTACTCTTACATATTCTGGCAGAAGAGACCTGGGTACAAAGGAAGAGCAAATTAAATAAAACAGAAAACAGTCTCTACTGTTCCACTCAAGCTGGCTTGGAGACATCTTGATGTCCGAAGTTGCTGAGTCCTCTCACCATCTCTCTTTTGAGAGATATATGTCATAATGTAAACCATCCAGGAAAGAAACTCAGTCTGTCAGTGCAAGAACTGTGGCAAAAGAGGAGTACACTGGCAGTATTTACGTTTTTTTCCTCCCCCCATGAGGGAACTCACTTTTTTGCTATTGTGTGTCTCACCTGAAGTTACTTATTTTGTAACTGAAATGAGAAAGGTTTCCTATAAGTTGGCTACAGGTCCGTTCTGAATTTTATTGATTTGGGGTTTTTTGTGGTGTTTATTTGTTGTTGTTTTTTTAAGAAGTACCCTTCAATAGCAGATGCACGAATAAGCCAAGTCCAGACAGGGATAACTGTTATTAACATAAAGGTGAGAGGAAACTTAAGAGTGTAACTGGGAACTTTCAGACTTGGAGATACAATAAAAAGCCGTTCACATGGCATGCAGCAAATATGGTACAATTTACGTGCACTGACAACAGTTTCCAGAGATCATAGACTTTGCCTCCTTAAAGGAGGGAGAAAAGCACTAAAGCAGTGCAATGGCTAAGTCTCTGCTGAAAATAGGACTTACTTAGTTCAAAAGACTCTTACCACGTGGCTCAAAGCACGTAGGTTGGATCGCACAATTAAACACTACTGCATGGGTAAGTATTTCTGTAAATGATGCATCATGATACTATAACATAAGAAATATAGTTTGGACCATATAAAACACTGCCAATACACTTTCAGATGTGCATGCATAAGAATGCACAGAACAAGGCCCAAAGCACTACCCATTTCAGAATACTATAACAAAACACCACCAGAAGGTCGTGCCTGCTGTTTCAAGCCATAACAGCATGCAAACTAAAGGAAATACTGTAGTCAGCTTCAAGTGATTTAGCAGAGGATTTCTCTGAAAACAAGAAGCAGATCTTTCCCAATGGAACCTTACAACACCTTACACGAACAAGGGAGAGTTTCAAGTGGCAGCATCCCGTCACTGCCCCCACCCTACAAACATCTGGAACGAGGAAGGCTCTACAATTCACAGCTAAATATCATTTATGAATAGATTAAAAATTAATGACCAGTGAAACAGGTCAGACAAAAAACCCGAAAAAAACGCAATCAGTTTTAGGAAATGTGTGCCTTATAATTCTCCCCAAACACCTACACTTAGAAATGAAACTGAGGTTGTTCATGCACCATTACTAAAAATAACAAGTCTACTTCAACAATATGTTGCTGGGTATTCTTCTCAAACAACATAAAATGTAATAACATATTTTATTTTTGTTTTAAACCTGAATTTTCCTATTGAATATGAATTGATCTACTGTCTGTCTAAATATCCACGATTCTGTCAGAATCAAATAAAGTATTAGCTAGTAAAAAATTGAAATAAAGAGGAGACTGTTTATTGTACTTACTGGTAACTGTAAATAAACAAATGGCTCTCATTTTGTTTGCTTAACGAGTGGACTAAAATTAGCTGAACAGTGGCAAAAACTTTGAAGTCAGAAGGTGTTCACTCTGTCAGGAAATCACCTTACAAATATAAGAGAAAATTAGTACCGCTACAAGAAATGTTTGTTTCAATATTCAGAGGAGTTAATGAATGTTAAGTGATAATGGTAGACAGCAGCAGTATGTAATTACATTTCTAAACACACCTTACCAAATCACTTGTAAGCTAAAAGAATCCCATGTTCTATTAATTTTCATTGGTTATCAAACATCTGTAACTGTCACCTCTAACAGGTGTTTGGTAATCTAACAGCTGCACAAAGTACATTAAAAAAAAAAAGGAAAATAAAAAAAAGATGATGACAATCACAATGCGCTTTCTGTAGTGCTGCTATCAACCTCTCAGTCTACCACAACGGAGAACCTTTTTGCCTAAATTCTGGAATGCAACCATAGACTCAGTGTTGGGAATGCCTTGCATCTAAAGGATTACTGCCAACATCCAGAAACAGGACCCCACCAGAGAACATGCTTGTTATGCTAAATGAGGCTGCAGGAATGCTTTAAATGTAAATGAAGGTTTACAGCCGTAAGCATCGTGACCCAAAAAAGCATCTACAAACCTTGCCACTGAGAAATTGCTTATGTCCCCTCTTTTTTCATACTACATACATCCAACATTCACAGAACTCTGGTCCCTCCCTTTTCCATTCCCTCCCTTTCTTCAGACATTGGAGTGGATCACGAGTTGGGAGACAGGCCATTTCCTAGCACCATCAGGACTTCAGATATAGAATTTGATGCAGTGGGCATCAGTTCCACGTATCATCATCTCACACCTGGAAAGAGACAGCAGGATGAACAGACTAATGTTTGAAATGGGAAGTTCTTCAAAGTAGATTCAACCTTTTGGGAACGTCAGGTCAACCACATCTCTAACTGCCCCAAGAGGAGTTTTGAAATATCTGACTTTCTGCAGACAGTCCGTACAAAGCTTCCTAGTGATTCTAAGGAGCAAAGCCTATGTATATTGAAAGTGCAAGAAACAGCCTGTAAGACTACCTCAAAATAAGGACGTTTCAACGAGGTTATACTTAAAAGTAGAATGGATAGAGCCAAACAAATATACTTAATCTTTTTTTCTTCCTGAACAAAAAGTCACTTTTGATGTTATAGCTTCTTCCTAACTGTTCAGAAATAGCACTGCAGACTGAGTTACCAGGTTTATGCAGAGCTTCTACAGGGAGAGCTATCTTGAGAGTGAAATCCTTGTCATCAAAAGAATATACTCTTGCCTGTCTTTAAAGGAAATTGAAACAAATCTAAACATAGAAGATTGTGGGCTAGAAAACATATACGGCCTGCAGTAGCAGTGCCACCATATATAACTCAGTCAATTCAGCAGCTACAGCGCCTGTGGTCTTTTGCAAAGTTGCGAGGTACAAAGAAAGGAATGAGATGAATAAATTGGTCACTATCTGATGACTGAACTGCTCAGAAGTCATACACAATCAGAAGGCATACACAATTTTTATTGACAATTTACCCGCAATTTGACAATGCTGCTGGTGATAGATGGTGGCTGGAGCTAAGACTCTGCAGTCTGCTTGATCTGTTAGAGTAGTGAGAATCTTGCCCTAGGTCTTTGCTTGACATAGAAAAGCAAGTGCTGGATGATTTGTTTATTCCTGAGACTTAAATTCAGCTGTAAAACATATCCTTTTTGCCTTACAACCAGGCATTCTGTGAGACTGTTTGACTTAAGGTAGAAAGCAAAATACTTCAGAATTTCTGTTTGCCAAAGTGGCGGTAACTGCATAAAAATAATAAAACTATGACAGCAGGACCTAATCTGTAACCATCAAAAATACCATCCACATGGATGAACCTTTAACAGTCTGGTCAAATCAGAACAGACTGGTTCCAGCCAAGGTAAAAAGAAGGTAATCCTTTGGATCAGATTGGTTTCAGTGCAGAAAAGTTAATCCAGTACTTAGATGCACATAAACATGTTTGCAGCACAGGGGAAAAAAGAGGACACGCACCTTGGTTCTGGCTTTCCTTGTCAAGGGTTTTCAAGCCTGGACATCACTACCTCAGAGACTAAGAACCACCAAACACCAACCAACCATACTGTAGACCTAATGCTTGGCTAGTATGTTTGATTAATGTTTGATTTTTCCTTGTTAAAAGACATCGTCCTTAGCAGTTGAGCATAAATAGAAGCTCGGAGTTTTCAATCTCAACTGGCGTTTCAGTCTCTCCAGATACTCCCATCACAGCCATCCCCAACTCACCCCAAAAGTTGAGAGTTGCAACATCTTCCTCCTCCTTCCACCCTAACCCTAACCCTTCCACTGAAGGAGGAGGAGGAGGGTGGCTGAAGGAACTAAGAAGGACTGTTAGACGAAACCATGATACGCAGACCAGAAAGACTCTTACGCACTCTGCAAGTACTACAGATCTACAAAACTCTCTCAATTATGGCACTAAATCATAGGGTGTGCAGATGATGTGCCGATTAAAAGCAGCATGGACGTCTATCCAAATGAGAATTCCAGGTGGTAACAGTGACGTTACTCCATTTATCCCATGAGCAAACGGTAACACCTCTCACCACTTCAGCCACAGACTTAGCAGGAGAATTACTAGTCACCAAAGCTGCCAAGCGGAAAGTCTCGTGTTTCTTAGGTTTGCCTGTGATGTCCAGCAGGACTCACTTCAGACACAGAAGTCCAAGGCCAGGACTACGGGGATCAATAAAGTACTCACCTGAGATATAATTGTTATTGAAGCAATAAAGAGAATAAGAAACCCTACTAAATTTAGAAGGATCTTTTGCACAAAAAAAGCCATTCTTGCAGTCCAGTATGGATGTTGCATGCACTACATATGAAGATTGTTATCAGTCTGGGAAAACCAAAGGAACATAGATCAGACAAATCAGTACAGTCATAAAGATGATATCTGTGACACAGCAGAAGATGTTTTCTGGCAAAGAATATCCCAGTCCCAGCCAGCAGCTGAGATTAACTCTGACCATTTCTGGCCACAAATCAAGCATGAGAGAGATGGGAACTACATAGGTGCCCAATGGAATTAAGAAAAAAAAGAACATCCTTGATCTCAACATCCTGGATATACTTACATACACACACTGAGTGTACTATGAACAAAAAAGAGAAGGAGAAATCAGTTTTGTTGCAAACAAAAGCTTATGGCATGTTATCTAAAAAAGAAAGGAGAACTGATAAATTATTTGAAAAGATGAAATAAAAGGAATTCAGCTTTTTCTGAGCTTGCTAACCAAGTTTCTGAGGTAGGTTACTAACAGGATAAATTACACTTCAGTTTTTGTATACAAATTAGCAACCTGGTCCTATAGAGTCATAAACCGCATCTCTTTAGAAGAAAAAATATTTTCAGTCTCGATGTCTTTCTGAATTGAAGCTTCGGTTAAAGGGTTTTTTTCCTTTTCTGATCCTTGCTGTCATTGCAACCACATCCCCATAAAGCCTTATCTCAAGGGCTAGCATGAAATGATGGTATCCCACAGGTCCACTTTCAGTAGGAGGGGAACCTGACAGCAAAGGCGACACAGGTACCAGCAGATGTGGTGGTACTCCATTTTATTCAGTGTTGCATCACATTTGATTTTCATGAATGCAGTCTTGTTAGAGCACTGAAATTTAATAGATATGTTCACGACTGAGGCACGTGTACACAAAAACACGTGTCCAAATGACCGCCTGAAAACACCGTATTTCCCGGAGGTCGCTCGCAGCTATGGAACAGAGCTTATAACCACCGACACACAACTCTCTGCTTGGCTTTGTAACGCGATGGAAGCCAAATGGCTCTCACTTGGGACGGAGCGAGACGCAGCTCCCCACCGTTTGACCCAGGAGACCCACAGGCCACAAGGCTGGCTGCATCCTACGCATCAGAAGGGCTGAATCACCCCAGGATGGCTTTCAGCCAGGAAAAGCCTCAAATTCTAGGCGGTTCAAATTATGCTCTGCAAAGATTAAATACATACAAAATGCTTTCCCATTTGTTATAAACAAAAATAAGCAAACAAACAAACAAAAAAAACCTCAAAGGGCTATTATGGTTTTGGGGGTTCTGCTGATTTGAGAAATTGTAAATAAACATTATTTATGACATGAAATGTTTGTACCTGGACAGACGTGGTGACAGAAATAGTCTGATCAGAGTGCAACTTTTATAGCACTGAACAGTAGGCAATGTTACGTGCAACATCTAGCTGAATGGATGGATAGAATTGATTTTATAAAGAGTTACAAACAAAATAGTCCAAAATATTAACCAATAAACACATGCCTGGGTGGAAACATACTATTAGAAAATTACTGTAAAGATCCTCAAACTGTTCAGGGGAGAAAAGAGTCCAATTTTCCACATAACCTGAGAGCATGGAGTTTTCTGATAATAAGATCCAAGGAACCTGTAAACCCAAGGCTCTAATTTTCTTATGGCGACTGTGTAATATTTTGCAAAGTAAAATTGACTGAGATGGAAGCTATTTTGCATGGTACAGTGGCGATGGCTAACAAATGAGAGTTTTGTGGGCTGAATGTTAGTCCCCTGCCTCATCTGCCACCCCTAATGACAGCAGCCACCTGCTGTTTTATTGTCACAGCTGGAGCCGGTTCACACTCCTTGGTGCTGAGCTCTGCCCATGAGCGCCAAGCTCTCGCCTCGCCTCATTACTTTGATGAACTTTTTATGGTCAGCACCCATGAAGACCTCATCTAGGACTATACAACCTAGATCGGCTTCAGGGAGTGCTTCCAGCTAGCATGAGGTGATAATACACAGTGACACCACGGCTGCTACTGCCTGTCACTTCGTCAAGTCACTGTACTATACTTCTGGCTCTACAGGGCCCTCAACAGGTAAAATGCCATGAAATTCTCCCATATAATAAAGTTCACTCTCTCTTTTTCACATTGCAATATACAGATCATACCCTACCAGCAGAATTTAGCTTTTCAAAGATAGATATTAAGATAAAAATAATGTATCATGCGGTTTACTGCGTATAACTACAGACAAGAAATTCCTGCGTTCCCTAGACATAAACCTGCTGCTTTCCTAAAAAAATACCCTGGCATTAAAGAAAGCAACCATGAAAAACATATTACGGCTTGATTAAGACCATCAAATAGGAAAAAAAAAATAATTACATGCATTTTACAAGAGAAGAGCCGTTTTAACTTAAAGAACAGAAAGCACAAAACCAAAAATGAAGCCAGTCAAATCAAATTACTACCCAAATGAATCCAGAGTGGAGAATGATATATGCTACTACCCTCTCCCCCCAGCCCCCCCCCATACATTTATTAGATATGATAATATATCAAATCAAGATAATAATGAAACAAAGCCTTTTACATCTTTTTACTTAATCAGAGCAGTCTGTTACTATTTTCTGCTAATTTAAAAGCAGATATAATCATACTTTCCTTTTCAACAGTTTTTTGTACTAGCAAACACTTCAAATCTACAGAGCCTGCATACATTTTTAAACTTAATCAGAAATTTTTTTATTGATGCATTTAGAGCAGATTGTTTTATGCTTGATCACTGAAATTTAACCCCAGGTTTACTTTCAGCAGTAGAATAATCTTTTTGGTGTCAACAGAGCTTTACATTTGCCCATATTTACATATATCATTAAGATTAATATATGTGCTATTAATAATAATTTCATTATCATTCTGAAATCATCAAATAACATTTTGACTTTTGAATGGCTGTAGGCTATTATAAGCCTAAAAACCAGAACGTTTTCAGTATTCATTGTGTAGCAATCCAGCTGAACAGTTTTGACAAATTCATGCAATGTTATAAGCCATTAAACTTCATTTAGTTTCATTTAAAAATTCCACCTAAAAATAAAAAGCAACTGTCTTTTTTGTACAGACAGTATGATTTCCAATAAATACAGGCTCCAAGGATCCTCAAAAAACCCCACCTGTTGGGTTTTTTTTTATTATTATTTTATTGAAATGTTTTTAAATTTATCACAAATAGAGCTTTTGAAATAACATTTTCGAGACTACTGACCTAGCAAGAGTTGAACGCCTCTGATATCGTATGGTACAATTTAGTTCCTCCTGAGGGACAGTGCTGCGGACAACCTGAGCACCTCCCATACAGTCCTGAAATATATTTGAGAGAACCGGAGGACACACGGAACGTCACGTAACGAGGACCTTAAATGTATGAACGACCCCATTAAATATAAACGACAGCAATTTCTCTACCAATACAATTTCAACAAGCGCTTATCTTCTGCACGAGTTCAACAAGAGAACTTCTTGCGAAGCACACTGACATATTGATCACATCCTTTGGAGAGTCCAACAGCAGAAGAGAAAACTGATTTTAGAAGAAAAAGGAATTCCTTTCTTTTGACTAGATGACATATCTGTCCCGTGCATAATTTGTAGGACTCATTTTGCACCCTTAAAAATAAAATACCAAAGATGCAGCTTGATCGGTGCAGGGTAAGACATTATGAAATGGAGAAACTGCCTCAGTGGAACAATCAATGGTTTCAGTAGAACAATCTGGAGAGATACCCCCCCCCCCTTTTTTTTTTTTTTTTAAACAGTAGCACATCAGCTATAGTATGCCTATGGCATGTTTTGTGATATGACACACTTAATCTATCTAAAACGTTTCTATTTCATCAATCTCTAATCTATAACATAACTCTAAAGCCACAATTAGCTACGTATTTATTCTCCTGTTATAAAGGAATTTGTTAAAGGATGCATGGATATCCAGACTAGCTATATTTGCTCACTGCCTTACACAAAGTAGGCTGCATGCATGTATAAATATTTGGAAATATTTTTCCTTTGCAACACTATGTTGCCTTGGCATTATGACTGTGGTTGAGAGTTGTATTCTAAAATATAACTTCAGTCTGCCCTGCACTTACAGTTCACTGGTCTGTAATTCTTAACATCCCTCTGTTTTTCCCCAATTTTAATTTTAGTTGCTATTATTTAAATTCATTTTCCATGCCCTTTCAGCTGTGATTTTTTTATTTTTTTTTCAATGTGACAACAAGCATCAGTACCATTTCTGATGGTGACTTTTATTCAAGGAAGAAAAAACAAACTTTTAAAAAAAAGAAGCTATCAGAAAATCATCAGACAGTAACAAGTTGTGGTCAGTATCAAGATGAGCTGCATGGGAACGGACAGTCTGGAGGTGACAGGATTTGTATCCAATTACTAATCCCCTGAGCCATTCAGCCCCCTGAACGATAAATTTCTATAAGCTGATCCCTTAACCCATCACCAGCTGGCCATGCTACTGCATTCCAACAGTAACGACAAAAAGGGAAACACCTTACATTTTCTATTTAAATCTCCACGATACAGAATAGTCACGTTGGCAAGTCCCCAGACCTCTCTTCTCATCTACTACATAGAAGTTTTGAAAACGGATCCTACAAAAATAGCAATAGGCATATGAAATTATTTGTCTTAACATAAAAACCCTGTCTTCTGTACTTAGTCCAAGCACACAAAGCAGCTTTCAATGTACATGTTTTTCCTTGTACTGAACAGAAATACATGTTGATCTTAAAAAATGGCTAAACTTCTATATATGATGTTAAAGAAAAAAAATATTCACGTGAAGGATATCGGAGACATTGCTGAGGAATTCACCCTGTAAAAAATATTATCTCTGTAATACTGCCAGCGCCAGGTTGGGCAATTAGCCATTTAAGTGTGAATAAAATCTGCCAAAAAGCTATTTTATTTTTGCCTCAGAATATTTGTGTATCTGTGAGCTGGTGTGTGTTTGTGTTCATGCATCAGTGGAATCTGCTTGTTCGTGCCAGGTTTTCTTATCACACTTTTCTGCCTCTTTGAACTTGCACATTTCTGCAATACAAAATGGACACGTGTCTGCTGATAACGTCAACATACTTACGTTCACAAGGAGAGATTTTGTGTAACTAGATCTAAAGTAGCCTTTTTTGTGTTCATTACCTGACCCTGTCTGCTTACACAATACTAGAAGAGCCATTCATGGGAAGAACTCCAATACTGCAGGCACCTCTAGGAGACGTTAAAAGACAACAGATGTGGAAGAAATTAGCATCCGATTACAACATCCCTGGCTAAATACTCTCCTACACACCCCATTTTTACATGTTTTCTGAAGGAAATTCTCACTTCTCATAGCAAACCAGGTTCAACGGGTGCTGAAAGCATCCTGTTATCTCTTTAATTTAGATCTCATTATGCTTTAGACTCCTGTACATCCATCTAGGAAATTCCACTTGGAAATATGAGCAGGAACAAAGTACATCTAACGCACTCTGACTTCCACCTAGAAAGTCTGAAGACTTCCTAACCAGAGACATAGCCAGATTTCTACCTCCTTGTCCAGAGTAAAAAAAATTCTGGATTTTTTTTTTTTTTTTTTTTGCATGGGGGCAGACACACCAAGTGCAAGCCTTTATCATAATTCAATAGCAAAAGGACAATCATTCCAAATAAGGTGACTTCAACAGTTTTGATACAGTCATTCAAAATTAAAACCAATGCAAAAAAAGATATACACAATTTGCAAATCAAAACTGAACAGTGCCAAGTACAAACAGAAGTATGAAAAATCCCTTTCACAACATTTCAGAATATAGGTATTACCTGGCATTGATGCCACCTTCTTGAATACCTATTACAGAACTTCACAAATCTGAACAGTGCTGACAACTCATTCAGAATTTACCATTACTTATACTAAAAAGACATCCTACTTTTCAGGAAATGTGTTTAAACAGCCCTGGTGAAAATTAGCATAGTTTGTAAAACTGTAAGTATATTTAAGGCTAGTGAAAGTAATTACCTAATATTACTGCTTGTAATCAGGGGTATGGAGGAAGGTAAGGTACAAGTTAGTAAATATGGCACCGACACTGAACTTCAAATTCATAGCTATTAAGTCTCCTTTATCACAGCATTACATAAATGAAGCACATGAGTGACAAACATTCTTACACGGGGATTCACAACTAAGACTGCCATTTTTCCTAATAAATCCCACCAGTCTGGAGAATAGGAACGCTGTGCTCAGCTACAGCATCAGTTCACCTCTAGATTTATCAAACATGCTACAGTTGCTGCGCCTAAGGGTGAAGCTGGTACAACACCACCCCGTTACACACTGGAGATCCAGTCTTTGTCACGTCCCAAGGAGCTGTGCTGGAGAGGAAGCTGCCTGCAGGATGGCCAATGTTACCACTCAAGAACTCCACTGGAGAAGGGTCGTTTTACTAAATGCTATCAACATCTCCATGGATCCCCTCAGCAGGAGATGTTTAGAAACGCGATGCATGACCACCTCACTCTTCCCTGTTCTGGGATACAACTCTGAGCAGAGAAGGGACCAAGACCACCTGGCACGTCTTTGCCCTTGCTTTTCATACAGCCTGTGCCGAAGGAGGAGGGCTAGGATGCTCTCATTGACAGAAGTGAACAAGCAAATCCTTTCGAGTATTTTTAAAGTTAAAATGGAATCTTCTTTTTCAGCATTCGTCATATATTTTGCTACATATGTCTGTAGCTCTTATATTTGTGATGGCCAAAGAATTCTGCTTTTTCTTATCACTTTGATAAGCAGGAACAAAGCATTTCTTCTCACCTTTTTGTAGCTGCATCACTACAAGTAGGATTGTAAAACATTCAGAAAGGATGGATTTCATCCCAACAACAAGTCACATTAAACTGAAAGTATTCATTTTAAAAATATTTGATATTTTTGTTTCCAGTGTATCACTAAATCAATGCAAACCTACTTACTGAAGAAGAGAGCAAACAAGTGTTGGTTTCACATATGATCTAGATACCAAGGTCTAATCATAACGCATTTATCACCATCTAGCATTTGGCTTGTATATGATGTCCACAGGCACTTGTAGTGATAGCTGTCAAACTGCATTCTATTTCTGGCATAAATGAGCATAACAACAAGGACAAGAAACGGAGTGCAGTATAGAGTAACAACACAGCCTGGAATTTAGCCCACAGTAAAGAAACAGTCAAATTCATTATCGACCTCGATGATGGAGGTTCATGCTTACGGTGGCAGAACACTTCAGAAGTCACCAAGCTTCATGGCACTTGTTTCTACTAGAGGTGCTAAAAATTGTCTTAAAACTACAGTACCCTTCTCCCTTCCTTTCTCTTCCACCACATCAAAGAACAGAAAAATCTTAGTCAAGCCACGCGTGTTCCTGAGAAGGAGGTCTAAAAGGCTATGACTCACCCTCCTTGGATTTCAACTGCTTGTTCCAGTGTTATTTAAGCACAAGCATATTTCAAGTATTCTATATAGAAAAGCCTCATCTTACTCTCTTTCAAGGAAAAAGGAAGAGAAATTAATAGGGGGTCTGAGGGGCAAAGAAAAACAGATTATCAGTGACCAAGTTCCTAATTCATTTCCAAAGTCTTGTCTATATTCCATACTTTTAATATTCTAATTTAATTTGGCAGTAATCTTTTTTCCTCCTTGGTCTGCTCATAGCCACTTTTCTATTACTCCCTGTTTTACTTCTCCCTTGAACTAGAGATATTCCATACCTGTGTACCTCAAAAGATTTTGCAAGTCTGCATCCATCTCTCAATCTTACTTAGAGGGAAACCATGATTCTCAGATGCAAAGATGAATTTCTAGTCAACCCTTACAAACGCTATCAGTGATAAACATGAGTTAGTTTTAGCAGCTGGGGAAAAACAAGCAAACCAACCAGTCTCCTAGAACAGAAAGAAGAAAATATTGCTTGGCCACGTGTTGCATTACAAGGAAGTTATGATGGGGAAAGCGGCCAGTAGCATCACCTACATCAGTATATGGTCCACTGGCACACAATTAAGTCTAAGCCCTTCCATTTAAACTGGAGGTTCATCTCTCCTTGACAGGCAAATGACAGAGCGTGTGCGTCATTCAGAAAAGACTCGGGTCATTGACAGCGCAGAGAAAGTCTCCTATCCTTTACGACAGTTCTGAAGAACAGAGGCCACAATTAGAAAACACACATACTAAGATTTACCTCTCTTCATCAGATACACACTTTCCTTGATTTTTTTTTAATAGATAATTAAACTTATATATAAATCAAGTTCCTGACAGCTTCTTGTTTTCCCATCTTCTGTCATTCAGTAGCGCATGCTTAACAGGTAAAAAATACATAGTCCTTTTCTGCAGCAAGAAAGTCCCAAACCAACCTTGGCATCTTATACAACTAACAGTTTCTCCATGATCCAAAAGCCAGAAGTCACTAAATCCATTAGTTCCCAGGAAGTAATGGATATTTGTTCCTGAGAACCTCTTGATGAGGGGGGAGAGAAAAGAGGAAAAAAAAAAAAGGAGAGAAAGATGTCCAGATTTAACCAGAGATTGATAGACTTAAAAATATTTTTCAGTCCTTCACTCAGCATCTGGTACCCAAAGTCACTTTTATCTGCTTGATGAGTAACTACACCAAACACGTACAGATATACGTGAAGAACACCTGCTAAGGCTTCAGAGACAATCTGATACAGAACAGTATAGTAGTTCAGCAGGAAACTGAAAAATGGAGAATAGTAATCCTAAAAATCAGCAGACTGCATGCCAGGCAGAACACATCCCAATTCCGAGCTGTATAAACAGAGACAAGTTAAAGGGCATCTAATCTTTAAATTCTCTAAATTAGTTACACTAAACCCTATACTAATTTAACTGTTACAGTAAATCCTTAAAATAAATATTATTCAGCAAAGGCTATGGCAACTTGTGCCATATTTGTAAACCCCTGACCACCTGGAACGAGATCAAACTCATTCGGTATTCTTGAGAGCCTGTTTTAAAAAGTAAACTTTGTACTGTGCTTAAATGAGGAATATATTCACCTGAAGGGCTATTCATAAACAAATATGTAGTCACCTATGGCAGTGACCACCATCAAATTCATTTTTCATCTTTACAGATAACAAATATTTCTGATTACTCAATACATATGTACATATGGATGTATAATTATATATTGATTAGTTTAGCTTTTAGCATAACATATGAACGTATTGAATTTCTCCAGAGTAACAGATAGCATTTTTTAAAAATTATACCAATAGACCATTAGCATTACGAGTGAATTTATTTTCCCCAACAGTGCTAAAGATATGCAAAATTTTCATTTTTCAGAGTTGCATAGTAAATGATTAACACCAGCTCTGCTCATTATCTTGCTTAACAAAACTTCTCTAAAAACAAATAAATCAAAAATGCCTCTAACATTCCTGAATAAATAAATTACAGACCTGTTCAGTGGCAGCAATGATATTTTAAAAAGCTTGTGCAAGCTCATTGTACAATTTTATTACAAAACGGCAATTTATAACAAAACTGTCCCCTTTTTTATTTTCTACCCAGTTTTACTCAAAGAATTACCTTTTGCAACCCAAGAAACTTTAAACAAGCTACATATCTGGAAACGTTAACCCCGTGTTCCAATGTGTTACAATATACGCGTAACGACATGAGAAGCCTCACTGCCTGTTTTACAATGGGATTTGTAAGGAGAACTGCAGCTAAATGAAACAACTACTATCTGGTAAGATACCAGATTTCCATCTGAATGCATACTTTATATTTCGTATTAGAAACACACTTCTTGTCTCAGACTTCAGAATTATTTTTCTTTCATTACAGAGGGACACTGAAGTCAGTCTGGAAGTAAACCACCCTGCATTTCCTATTCTCACTGGGAAAATCTTCACCTAAAGAAGGAATCTCCAGTTTTACAGATTTAGTGAATTGCCTTCCAACCTTATTCCCCACGTTCAAAGGAAATAACTTTAAAAAAAAAAAAAAAAACACAACAAAAAAACCCCCAAAAAACACAACAAAACCACAAACACAAAAGGGTAAAAACACAAAGCCTTGTAAAAAAACCTGCATTTTGTTGTAGTTTGGGGTCCAAATAACCACTGCTGTGAGAAATGCACACATCAGGAAGAATTTCCTCCTCAAAAGAAAGTACTGAAAAAATGTTTATTCCCTCTTTAGAACAAAGAGCAAAACGAAACACAACGCAGAATACAACCACAATAAAATGAAACTGTTATCTGTTGCTAGTTCCCTACCAGCCCACAGATTTTTCTTAGCATTAAAAAACAGCATGTAAATTAAGGTGACTGAAACATGCTTTCAGTGAGCAGAGTAATATGGTAGCTATTCATCACCTGAAGTCATAAAACACTAGGTCTTGTCCTTAGCATATTCTAATGAAGCCTATCATGCAAATGAGAGTGACCTTTTCCGTGCATTCTGCAAGTTCACATTTATGTGAGGAGTATATATAGTTTGCCAATACAAACTAGCCAAAGACTGCGTAATTACTGTAATCAATTAGTAGTTAGTGTCGCTCTGCTCATTTGTGGCTAATGTCAGCTAAACAATTTTTGAGAAAACCACCCTGACAGCCTTTCTGTTGTTTTTGTTGCTGCTGTTATTCTGCAACAAGAAAACAAGATACACAAGTCAAACTTCTCAAGATGGAAGCATGGTAGCATTTTTCTACAATGCTTCCTCTTAAGGTGAAAAATAAAAAATAAGACCTGCTCCTGTAATGGTTAGAGATTCCCCAGTAAAGTTACATATCCTTAAAATGACATTGAAGTTTTCCGCCTGTAAAATGAAACATTAATATTTAAATATTTAAATGAAGGACACTCTCCCATGAGGCAGTTCAGACCAACTAAGGAAGACTTGGTAGAACTTAGGCACTCTTTTCAATGGATGAATAAACAGGCCATACCCTCTGCTCAGCAACAGTCTATTTTGTAGACAGTTATGGATAGGAAACATTACTGGAGCTGGTAATTAAAGTAAAAACTAATACTGTCTCAGAAATGGGGAATTTTGTACAGGAAAATCATTTATCATGCCTTACACTTCTTCACAACTGAAATGAATTATCTTCTTATTTAGGACATGTCTATTTTATTCTAAAATATCTTCCAAACAGAAACAAGGCCCACTTGCTGTTTTTCATATCAAAATCAAGTAGACTTAAAGGAAAGTCATGCCGCTATTTGAAATAAACTGCCTATACAGCATCTGATAAGAAAACAGAACTTTAAGACAACTAAGAATATACAGATCATGGGTTTGTATGGTTTTTTTTATACTCACACCCTTTATAATGGTCACATCTGTGTGGTTTAGAAACCCAAATCAACTCTTTGCAAAACCAGAACTGTACATTTAAAACAAAACCAGATTTGTCTCATAAGAAATCAATTCACATTAAAATAACTTTATTCCCAGATTTTACACCTGTGCTGAGAAATGTAAACTTTTTTTTCTGAAGAAATTACACTTCTAATGCAATGTTGCTACACGTACACATAAACACATGCACTTTATCTATAGTATATATGTATACTGTGCAGCAAAACAGCTTCTAACGTGTCTCTATTTTTTGTGATTTGATGAACGTTATAATCAATTGTTTTTTCACTCAGCAGAGAGCTGCCAACTTTCAAATGGATATATTACAGTGACAAGAAAACAGTGCTTATTCTGATGAGAGAGTGAAGATGAGTTTTGGTTCTTTGCATGCATATATCACACAGGCAATGTTGTGAGCATTTCTATTTTAAAAAATACTCTACAGCAGAGCAGTTGCAATGAACGTAACCTTTGGCCAAGTAAAGCATCAGATATAGAGAACCATTTATAAGAAAATTTTGACTATCAAATTCTAAAACTATTAACAAGTAAGATTACAGGAAAACATCAAAGAATCGCTCATGTGAATTAAGACATAGGAATAAAGGTATTTGTATATGGCACCTTAAGATAAAGGTAACTGAATTGATACAACCGAAGTCATAAGTAAGAGGTGAAAGCTGAAACCTTCCCTTTTCTTCATTCGGATTAGAAGAATATTCTTTAAATAGAAAATTAGTGTGTTTCAACTGTAAAGGTAAAAAAAGGCTTTTTCTTTTTTTTTAAAAAAAAAAAAAGCTTTTTTCCCCTCCCCCAACGTCTCCCAAACTTCACTGGAAGCTGTCACGACGGTGCGGTGCGAGTGGCAAAGGCAGGCAGGCGGAGGGGCAGAGCCTGTGCTGGGAGACGTGTGACCCCCAGCGCAGCTAGTACCCAGCACAGGTAAGAGGAGAGCGGTACAAGCCCTCTTCGTGCCTCCTCCTCTCCTCCTGGGGTAGCCCAGGGTAGCCCCGCTCCTGCTGGGCTCGGTACAGTCAATTTCATTGCCAGGGCTGCAGCGTGGGGCAGACAGGGGCTGGCTACTGCACTCAACCTTTCCCATCTCTTCCCCTCATTTGCCGCCTGCTTGCGGGTAAATCATTCAAGAACCAATTCTAAGCACACTGAAAATAGTTATATTCCCTCCAGTTTCACTAGAGGCAAGACTTCGGCGGACTCTTCCGGTTTATTCAGCTGTAAAATGAGAATACTACTTATCTGCAGCATCGTAACTTTTACTTGGCCTTGCTTGTAAAAATGCTTAGCGATATTCTGAGGGGAAAAAAAAAAATTAAAAAAAAAAAAATCTGTTCAACAAGAAAGCAGCATTACTTCTAGTTACGCTTGTGTCCCAGTAACTAAAGAGGGTGGTTCAGATTCAGGAACAAATTTGTAAGAGCCCTAAAGAATGTAGACTTTTGAACTAAAAAAGCAAAGCAAAAACCTAAAAATAATAAAAGTATTTGTTTCCATGGTGATTTTTTTTTTTGGGGGGGAAAAGAGCAATCAAGCCACAGTAAGTAGAGTGACATTGAAGATATATTGGTTTACTACTGCACACTGCTGGAGCCAGGCACCTCGCGCGGCGTCAGGCACGTCCGAGGTGTCGATCCTGACACGGCACCCAGCAGCGGGAAGATCGCTCTTTTCATTCTTGTCAGAGCATGCCGCGACGGGGGCATCTGACAGTTACTGAGAGGGACGACGACGACGGGGAAGACGAGGAGCGGAGAGCAGGAGGAAAGCAAGCAGGGTGCCCAGAGAGCCCGGGGCTGCGCAGCAGCCATGGGGAAGGCCTTGCGGAGCCATCACCTGACCGGCACCCACCAAAAGGCGAGCGGGAGATGGTTCAGAACAGCAGAAGACTCGCCGATCACTGCTGATCCACCCCGGGATAATGCCTTTATGATAAACACTCACGACAACTTGTGACCAAAGTGCTGTTACAACACTAATTGTCCATGAAAGCTGACCTGCAGCAAAGCAGCAGAGTTCAGTTTCGATAGGCCTGGCTCAAGAGTACGAACGTGATTGGGGATGACAGGAGACATCCACGCATCAAAAATCTCCGAGAACAGCTGACATGACTTTGGACACTGTAAAAAAAAAAAAAAAGTAGCAGAAATCCTCGACTCCTTGCTCTTTGTCGGGAAGGCAGAAAGGACCGCAGGGGTGGCATTTTTAAGAGCATCTTTCCAAACTTGAGTAAGCTTTGTACGGCCTTGAAAAGCAGGGATGGGTCTCTTTTTCCTCCGTGCCGTTCTCATTATTATTATGTCTTTAACCAAGCAGAAATCCCACACGGTTAATGATGGAAGATTGCATTTTCACAGCCAAAGCCATGTTCTTCCTTAAACTTCAAGATATTTTCTGATTTTAATTCAACTGAACAGTTTTCTCCCTGTTTTGTTTTAAGTCGGCAAGTGCCAGGACTTGCAACTTTCTGGTGTAAACCCCTTGCAGAAATGCTGGAAGTGTGTCAAAGCAAGCGGGAAACATTTTTACTCTTACTCTTTGCTGTTAGTATTTACTTCAAATACATTTTAGAAGATAAAAGAATTATTAAAAAAAAAAAAAAAGGAAAGCAACGGTACAGATAAGGTTATGCATTTGAGAAGGACTAAATACCTATTTCTCTAAGTATGAAAATAACTATATTGAAAGAAAATAAAATAAAAACTCTAAATTTGTAATCATGAGCAACAGAGTGATTTACTATTGCCGTGATGTTTCAGATTTTTGAATACTTAGTCTGAAAGAAAAGCCCCAGCTTTATTACATTTTGTAATTTACTATTAACTGCATCATTTCAGGCTTTTTTATTTTATTAGCTAGTAATGTACATGAGGCACCTTTCTACCACTGCGATTTAAAATATTTTGTGATATTAAATGACCTTTCTTACTATATCTTATTAAAAATAGCATGGCCCCAAACCAATATTTTAATTGATAATTTTAGCAGTTCAACTTTTGAAAGTCTAAGAAGAGAATGAAGTGTAAGTAACAAACCCAATCCTGAATCCTATTTGATAACCATAATTTTGGTTCAGATAAACAGTTAATTTTTTTTAACTTTTCAAATGTTTAGATTGACCTAAATATTAAGTTTAAAATTAAATTGATTAAAAATTGAACCAGTTTAATTATTCAAAGGATTTCAAAATTACCCATTTTAAAAATTGAACAGATTGAAAACGTTAAGCTGCAATGCCAAAAAAAATTAGAAATGTGACCCCAGAATAACAGAAAAACACATGTGGAGAAGCTCAATAGGTGGGAGGGCTTGGGTTTTTTTTGTTTGTTTTCATTTTATTTTTAAAAGAAAAGGAACAATGCACAATACTGAAATTTTATAGAGATGACAGCACCAATAAAATACATAGGACAATAAAGGACCATTAGAACATTTAGCAGAGGAAACCAAATCAAATGGCTTATTCTCAGAGACAGCACAAGATTATAAACTACCACTCTATGACCCAGTGAGTTGCTTGCCCCTCCCCTGCAAATTTCTCCAATCTGGATATTTCTTAAATACTTCCCTCTTTAAAACAAACACAGGCACACACACTCACACCTTCAGATAAGGCAGCGCCCATAAAACAGCCTTAGGCATCAGCGTCGAACACGCATCTGGGTGGATCAGCAGCAATGATGAAGCAGGTCATTCAGGTTATTTATTTAGGATGGCAGATGACACACGTCATTCAGATACAGTGGGGTTACTAAGTCATAAGAGAAGGCTAGATGTAAATAATGTTTATTTTTATCCACATTCCTCTTCAAAAGGAAAAAGGAAGTTTCGTATTGTCCCATATGTTTAAGATTTATTTTTTTAAAGCGTTTAAGTCTACCATGTTATGGTGTAAATCTACCATGTCATTTGCATAGCACCTAACGCAAAGGTTTGAACTGAACTTGGCATGCTGGTATTGCTACAATTAAAATGCTGTATTACCAATTATTTAGTAACATATGTAGAATACTGAAATAGTTTTATATTCCTATACCTAGGGGAAAAAAGGCCGAAGACCTCTACTACAATCATTGTAATACATTCTCGATTTTTCTTTTTTAAAAAACTGCTCAACTTCAAACAACTATTATTACTATAGAAATGTGAGAACCTTGACACACAGTTTAAAATAGAAAGTTATTTTAACTATACAACCTTACTAGACTAAACAGAAAATATTCTACAGGAACATATAAAGACTTAAATACTTCTTCCTCCCCCCCCACCCCCCATATTAAAAACATTCTTCAGCATTCATTTAGCTTAGCATTTTTTTCCAGAACTGATAAAATATTTGATAGCATATACCATTGTTTTCAAAAAACACTTTGTACAAGAAGTAATAAGAGAAATGTAAGCTCTGCTTGGCACTCCTGCTGCAAGTTAAAAAGGTCTACCTGCAATCAAGGCTGAGCTTATACCCCATTAATGGACAAAGCAAAGAAACAGTCTACTAGCATATACATTCAAGAAGAAAAAGGAGGGGTAAAAAACCCAGGAGCCATAACTGGGACATCAAAAACAGAGCGCGATCACGACAAAGAATGTGCACACACCACCAACTAAAATGAAGGTGCTAAGCTTGCTGCATCTCAGAAATCAGAAATGAGATGGCGAGAATATTAAAAGGAAGCCACCCCTTTCTAAAGCTTCTGCTCTTTTCAGGAGATGTAGAAGAAAATACAGCAACTATTTCTCCTTTTTAAATAGAGGAAAAAAAATGGGCATTTCTAAATGTCAGAATAGGTTGGGGGCAATTCATTTGTCAAACTCCTTAGTTTATAAAAGGGATGGGAAATTTTACCATTTTAATTTATAATATAAATACATACACACACATACATTTACAGGCACTGCACAACATTCAAACTGGTAGAGCCATTAGATAGAAACAACGGTGAAAGTATTCAGAAGCACATACATGCCCTGCTTCCTAAAACCTGGACATGCCTCATTAATGGTGACAGAACAGTGCTTTATACCGGGGAGGACAAGTCTATAGTTACTGTTCACCAGGCACCAGGATTTTAAAGACAGGATGTTACAAAGGAAAAAAAAAAAAAAAAAGAAAAAAAAAAAAGAGTCTTACTTTTGGTATTGGCACAAGCCTGAAACCAAGCCAACTGTTTCTCAGCGCTGCTGCTGATACAATCATATTCTGAAATCAGGCACCTGGGCTCACCAAAGGCAGCACCCACAGTAAACGCCATGTTTCACGGGGTACTCGGTGCTGTGCTGCCCCTTCCCACACACTCTTTGCCTTCCCTGCATCCCCAAAGCTGCTCACCTGGCCAGCCAGTCACCAGAATCCAACCAAAGGCTAATTTCCTTTTAGCCTAAAAACTAATGCCAAGCTGCTCCAGCTTACCTCGCAGCTTTCTGAGCCACGTCTGACGAGAAAAGGCCGGGGATGTGATCGTGTGGCTAGAATAGCACCAAATTTTAGCAACCTTGTAGCTCATATCAGCTTTAGTTTCACAGCTCTTTAAAGACTGTAATCATAACAGGTCCCTGCTTTAGAAGATGCAGGTTTTGCTTTACACTATTTTCATCCCACGTCTGATTTTTATGAGGTTCTAGGTCATTAGTTACACTACAAATAATAGCCTTAAAAGGCAGACAATGCCCAGAACCTGTCTCCAAACCAAAACCCAAAGATTTGAAGTCCAAACAAACCGAAGAAGTGACAGAAATGCCTCATGTTGTAGTTGGAGCCGGGCTGTTACCTCCCACAGGTGTTCATTCCTGCGACTCATTTCTTTTCTGTTGTCAAAAAGACATTAGCCTGTTTCTCCTTTTTATGATACTCCTACATTGGCACTATCCTATCAGCCAGACCACACTGTACAGCTCCGATATTCTAACACCTGCCATTTTCAACAAACACTATACAGAAAGCATCAGAAGTCTAGTTTAAAAGCATCCCAAATTATAAAGTGGTTACAAATGCTTAATATCATCGTTTATTCATGGGGATACAGCCTTTCAAATCTATGATATCCATTGATAATTCTAACAAATGCTCAGTCCATAAATATTTAATGGCCACTTGTGGGTGTTTTATGTTGCTGTCTTTAGAGTTGACCTATTCTCAGGTTTATTAATTGGAAAAGGTTTATTTTATCCTAAATAAGATATGTAATTTTAGAATATTCGAGTTATGCATAGAAGAAATCAGATAATTCTGTCTCACACAAACAAGGAAAACATACCTTTCGCAGAAAGAGCATAAATCAAGTTAACGAGGGACAGTTTATTTTGTATGATTTCTCAGGGCTTTCAAACAGAAGACTGGTTGACAGATGCCTCCATCCTTAAACAAGCCAACAGCAGTTTAATTGTAACTCCGTGGTTGTTCCCATTCTTGCGTGCCTAACAAGCTCCCTCCTTCCTTTTAGCGTGGGTTTTACCTGGCTGGCCCAAAGCTAAACCCACTGTTGAATCTAAATCCCTCCTGCCCGTAAGCCTGCTTGCTATTAAAGCACGTGCAACTAAGTGTCTTGCTAAGACATGAGATTCTGAGGTACGAACACAAATTTGAAATACAAAGCACAGATGAAGATTACGACGTAACCTATGAAAGAAAAAAATCCCTGTATTTTCTGTACGGGACCACTGTCTGTCTGGTCTTTACACTGTCACCAACCACGACAGCACTACCACATTCCTTATTACACCACCAGCAGCTTACACTTCCATCCCTAAGATAGAGCAGCAACACCATCACCCCAAGTGGACTCCCTTACTAAACTTGAAGGAATACTTTGTCTCTGCGAGGCCTTCAGCTGAACGGTTTTTTACATATGATTCCTTATACATCCACTGTTAACAACAACAGAAATACTGACCGTGCCAACAAAAACTCCTATGGAGAACACTCACAAAAATTGACCATTTGCCATTAGAACCTATTTTTCTGTAGCAACATATTACATACATACTGTACAACTATAAACCAAAAAGGGCATTAAATGACATTATTAGGTTTCTAAAGTCAAGCACCTAGTGCTCCAAAAGTAAGACTGCCTTTGAAATCACAACCCCTTGCACTGCCCATATGCCTCTTATTCTACAGCTACAAAACTTCCAGGATGTTTCACTTATTTTCAGTTTTAATGAGGAATCCAATTATTTCAGCTTAAAAATATTCAAAAGTAAGTCTGTGTAAAACAGACGCCCACATTTCAATTTAAGGCAGTGTCGTGGTCTGGCCTCAGACAGCAACAAAGAACCACGTGCTGCTCTCTCAAGCTTTCCCAAGATGGGAAAGAATAGGAAGAAAAAAGACAAAACTCGTGGGTTGAGACAGAGGCAATTTAACAGAACAGCAAAGGGAACGAGAAAACAACAACAGTAACAGGGATAGAGGAATATACAAACATGGTTACGGAACCGCCGCTCACCCACCAGACCTGGGACACCCCAGCCCACTCCAAGCCACAACTGCCTGCCCCCTCCCCTGGCAGCTCCGAGGGGGCATGGCTCACACAGGATGGAATACCTGTGTCCCTGCTGGAGCCTTCAGAAAGGTAACCCTAACCCCACCGGAACCAGGACAGGCAGGTATCAAAAAACAGATAATTTAATTCCAAATTAAATAAAATGAAAGAAGAATCTTTTAATAGCAAGTGTCAACGTACTTAAAAACAGGCAGGCCAGCTAAAACTGTAACGCACACTTTATCACATTGTATATACATACTAGATGATAAGGAATAGTGGTGACATCTATCAAGAAGAACAGAACAACTTCTACAGCCACCGGGCTGCAATCTAAAAATTCTGGGTCTGCTATATTCCAGTCTTTCTCAAAACATAAATTCTATGGGGTATGAACCTGCCCAGCTATACATTTGTAAAAGCGAACAGAACTATAATCTTTGATTTTGAGACCTCCAAACACTTTTCTTATACATGACATTAAAGTACCACGTCATTCTAGTTTAATTTTTTCATTTCTTTCATTTGAAAGGCAAAGAAATAAAAATATCCAAATCACATATTGGATTTACCCAGAATTAGTTCTCAATTTCATGCGAAGCCCAGTAAACCTTCACATCCCTGCTAACAGTGAATGTTAAGAAGCTGGAGTTGCTCTTAGTGCATCATTAATGAGTGGGCATCCTTAGCCTGTGCGCTAGAAGTGGCATCAGACCACAAGGCCATCTTTCTTAATGAAACACCGCTGTGCCACACACCATTATCATGTGCAAAATGGACAAGAGAGTTGGCATTTTGCACTATCCTCTGTTATCGTCATTCATTTACAGAATTTCTTTGATTAAAAAGTGGTATGGCTGAACAGCTAGGCTATGTTTGCAATGTCGTGGTCTTCTTTGGCAATAACTGGAATTAGATATCTGTGATCAGTACATTAAATTAATATCTCCAATAAAATAGGGGTTGTCCACCATTCTAAACTATTGGAGCGTAGGTACACAAGAGCCAATCAGTAGTGTGCTTTGGCAGCGGTCCAGGACACTAATTTGCGAAGGGTTTTAGCCTGTTATAGGGGCACAGGTTAATCTTGGAACCTAATTTGTGTGTCTGTTAAATGCAAGCTCCTTGTGGCAGAGGCTGTGCCTTCTGCCTTTGAGAATAGTTTCTATAACACAGGTGCAACCACGGCAAACACAAGCGATATCTAAAGCACTGGGATACAAGCAGATCGTCAGTTCAGCCCATAGAGTTATTAGGAGTTTACACTTTCCAAGCCACCTTTCTTAAAGCTGAACTAATTTAATAAACTTATGCAAAGTCTTCCCTTATTCATATCTACATTCTACATGACAAAAACATATGTTATTATCATTAATCCATTCACTTTAGTCAGTGACAGAGGAATGTTTGTAAGTAAGCACAACTACAGACAAATTTGAGACACATTTGCTTATTAAGGCCGGAAGACAGTGTGTTACCAATAATTTTTAACATACATAGGTAATCCTGAAAGCTGAAAATTCCTTTAAAAAGCTGGTTTAACGCTAAACAGAGATCTTAAAGACAAGGTATGTTCCATAGCCATAAGCAGTATTTATTTTTCCCTCATTAACCAAATGGAAAATATAACATTTTAGACTTTCACTCCTTCTCACCCTTAGTCAATATTCTAAAAAGAGAGGAAAGCCTCAAACCACCAAAGTGAGCAGGGTCATTGCCATGCTGGCAATTAAATTCAAGACTGGGACATCTTTGTCCAAAGGCAGGACTCTATACTGGGGTATTGAATTTCATGGCATGTTTGTTTAACTTCATCAAAACTTTTAAGAACAACAAAACATCTTCCTTTCCCCTAATTACTTATATTAATGCTAACAAAACTAAATATTTCAAATATTAGCATTCTTTCAGAGCCCCACATTTCAGGTAGCTGGTAGGTGACATGGCAGATGAAAAAATGCAAGACATCTAACAGCGCTATTTAGCACATGGTTTTCACTCTTTGAACTTTGTGACTTCTTTGATTTCCTTTCCTCATTATGGTCACATTCTCCTGAGGTGATACATTCTGTATGCAGTACAGTAATTCTCCTTTTATATACAACACTGAAAACCTTGGAATTATGCCATTTTCTTTTGTGCAAGAGATGCAGAGGGAGCCACTGTCTTTAATGTGTATTTTCTCCTGGACAGTGGAAGCTTTTGAAAACAGAGAATGAAAAGTGAGAGACTTCTAGTAAACATTTAACTTCTCTATAATGATATAAAAAGGCAACACCAGCAATATTCTTGTCTTTTGAAAGTTAAATGATGAGGCCCGTTACACCTACTCAATAACATGCGTTCTCAAGGAGGTAAGTTCCGAGGCAAGAGAAAGAAGAGAGCCTCTACATGTTTAGCCAGAGCCACGCTTGACCCAATGGACATGAATAAACTAAAGTCAGAATGAAATGTGTACTCTGAATGTACTCTTCTGTGGTTTCATCTTTTTCGGAATTGGCACCTATGTTGAAAAGGGAGGACAGAGAAAGTAATTTCTCAAAGGTCTCTTTGCAAACCCGTTAGATATAGGCTACTTGCAAAATAGGCTCTGCCTAAGTAAAGCATTGCTCCGATTAGATAATGTTGCTGTCAACAGATGACACCTGTCAGAAAAAAAAAAAAAAAAAAAAAATCACATACACTGATGGACCTTGCAAGGTTGCTTATGCTTCGCTCTTCCTGAAATGTGGAAAGAAAGTATAGGAGACAGCACTATCTCCCAACTGCTAATTCTTGTAGAACCAAAAAGAGATGTCAGTTCACTTAATTGCGCAGAAGATACTTTCTTCCCTCTCCTTTCTGCCCGTGAATAACGGAGTAGTTAACAATATTGACATTTAAACCGTCATCATTGGGCATCTGAATTAACACCTCACAGGGATGAACAGACAAGTTCACACCTTTCAAAACTACTGCGCTAAAGGCACTTCTGTAGACATCCCTGTATCAGTTACACTTGGTTAATACTTCTGAGGCACCATAAAAGCTAACAATTTATTTTTTCTTAATAAAAGCTAAGACAGTGAAGAACAAGAAAGCAGCTGAGAAAGTATACTGTAGTATTACATACCAATATTGTTCAAATTCAGATTAGCACAAAATCCGGTCCTTCCGCCACAGAAAAACTTTTTTATCCCTTTTTATGAGTTTTTCCTCTGGGGTTTGCTTCAGTTGTTGCTCTATATGACTATGGACAGTTACTTTTTAAATAAGAACCACTCTAAACACCGCTTTATACAACAACTAACCAATAATTTAGAAGCGGGGAACAATTTTCTTCCAGCAGCTGCTTCCTCCATGGGTTTATCAGACCTCACACAAACATTCAAGCAGCTATGACATGGTCGTATGGTGCTTAGCTAACAATTCCACCTTTTAAATACATCCTTATATTAGAAACAGCATATACATTTGATAGCAGTAAATGTTGTAGTCATCAGAACACAAACATTTAAAAATTCTGAGTAGGTCTGCATGGCATAACGCAATGTTTTGCGTTCAGTCAATTTGCAAATCCAGAGCAAAGTTTGTTGCTGGAAGCACTGTAAGTACATTATTAAAGTATTCTGCTAGGGAAGTTAGCTATACAGAGGAGCAAGGTGTATTAGGCATGGTGGAGCATCAAGGAACAGAGCTAGCTGAGGTTTCTCCACACAGCACTTATATTGCATGATATGAGCACAGCCTAAGAGACAGGAATGAGCCAAGCATATAGTGCTGAACCTGTGCAATTTAAATCAAAGACCTTTTCTGGCACCTTTTTAGTTCCTTTGGGGGCAACAAGTTTTCCTAAGGACTTTTAGTCTTCCTCAAACTAAGTACCTAAACCCATCCTGTAAAGAAAACAGGCTTGCACATTACAGGCAAGTTTTTGAAACCTATGAAGGTTACCTGGCTATAGCAATCCCATTTCTTCCTCCTGACAGCCACCGTTTGTACCACAACACTCTCAGGTTTCTGTGGCATTTTAGATTTTAAACTATGCTAGGCTAGCTAGCTCTTCTTCTTCTCTCTCTTAATTAATTCTGACTCTTCACCTGTTTTCCATTTCATATTCCCAGAGACATATACTGTAAAAAATTAGCTCTTATTTGTACCTAATAACATTCTCAGTTGAGGAGCTTATATTGGAGTCATATTTGCTTGAGAGATACTGAATCCCCTTGAGACTGTCTGCCACAGATATTATCCCTTTTAATTTCCAATTCTTTTTATCACAAACCTTTCTCTACGCTACGGGACTGTGGAGATTACACAATAGGTGCTCTAAATAGAAATGCTCCAAGATTCTTAAATCTCCATCTCCATCTCAAATTGCTACTTAAAAGCCAGTCAACTTTGAAGAGTTTTTGTAAAAGGGAAGGTCTCGGTGAAGCAAGTGTTTCCAGTTTGAGTTACCTAGCCCTTTAAATTCTGTGTACCATCCATATATACGCATAATGCTGACTGAGAACTATACTCTCTGCTCCTATCATTTTTTTCTCCGCAGTCTTAAGTGGGGTCATCTCCCTTATCACCAGGGAATCAATGCCAGGTTACTGTGCCATCAATTTAATTGAGGGGAGGGCTGCTTAGAGCATCTCGCATTTCCTACCAAACCTAATGGGATTCTGCCTCCTCCTGACCTGTGGTGGTGGAGGGACCTTCCCCAGGTGAAGGCCTGACCCACAGCCCCGCCGCCCCCACCCCAAACCCCGCCGCCCCTCGCTCCCACACACTGGGGGTCTCTGTTAATCCTCCCTGTCAAAGGCAGCCGGGGAGACGGAGGGGCTTCCAAGATAAACATTGCCTCCCCCATTCAGGCGTTTAAACAGTATTTGGTAGTTTTACCAGGCACACGCTCTCCAGGGCGTTACATGCATTTAAGAAAAACTGCTATGGGAGAAAAGGAAGGAAAGCGAGCCTAGCTTTCTAGAGACAACAAATGTGAATAATTAGTCATTAGGAATGCCTTTTGTTTCTTTCTTTGTTTTTTAAGTAACATGGTAAGCAGACATCTTCCCAAAGGTGTCACCCAGCGATCCTGATGACTGCCATTCTCAATGTAGTTTTGGAAACAGGTGAGGACTCCTCTGGGAGAGAGGAGGACAGACCTTTCCTATCACTGTCCCTCACTGGGTGCCAAAGTTTTGGACATTGGAGATAAAAACTGTGTATTGCTGCAGTCTCCTTTGTGGCAGCAGTAGGAACCAATAACTGCTTTTGAAGAAAAAGTCAGAGCGTCAGAACAGGAATATCATGGGTTTAGTTCCATTACTAGGATTCTCTGGAATGTTTTGTGGTCCTTTTTCTCCCCCTCTCCCCCTTCCTTAAATATATCCAACTGATATGAACAAGAAGTACAATCATTTTCAGCATCCTATGCAATAACATATAATATAATATATATACTGCATGAAGAAGATACACTCAAGATAACAAAAAAATAACTACTGAAAAAACAGGATTATTATTCTAGTATGGAAACAGACATTTGCAAAGAAAAACACATGCAGAAAGATCTATAGGGTATTTTTGATACCTAATATGGCTAAAATAACTTCTATCAAGACCTATCTTCTCTCTTCAATGAGAAAACACGAGCTAAATTCAAAAAGCACACTTCAAAACATTGCCTGGTAGCCCCTGAGAATTGAACACAGATAATCTTTCTTTCAGGTGCAGCCCGTTATCCGATCAACGCAACACAAACTGATTTCCATAAGAAATTCTAGCCTCATCATGCAACCTTCGTGTTAATTTAAAAAATAGTCCTTGATTTTGAAATAAAGTTGAAAGTATAGTGTCAGAACAAAGTGAAAGAGGTATCATTAGCCTTCAAATGTGACAAATAAGAAAGACACAAACAAGTGTCAGGATAATTAAAAAGGCATTGTTCACTTTTTAGAAGAAAAAAAATGAATTGCACAAGAAATATTAAGCTAACAAAGAAAGAGCAAATATGAGTAGAAAAAATGACAGTTATCTGCAAAATTCATAAATGTGTCTTTTGTATAACCGTAATGATCATATTTTATGCTGTCATTTTACATTTAATTGCTCACCCTGGTACTTTTCTTCATAGAAGCCATCAGTACCCCACAGAGCCAGATGCTGAATTGCAAAAAAACATACTGTGACCACAGACTTATAGGAAAGTAACTTTGCTGAGCTGTGGTGTATGACAAGTTAATTTTTGCAATTATACTTTTTCCAAGAATAAATGAAACTGCAGGTCATTACTATTCTATATCATTAAAAAGAGGCAGAAAACGTTCTTGATCATAAAGGCCTCAAACTCATTTTATCATTACTTTGACATATGAAAGCAACTTTTCAAGCTGCTTTTCCTCGATGTGACTTAATGAAATAAGCACCACCTCAGCTGAAATATGTAAACATCTTAATACATTAAGAGGCACGTAACTAGAGAATATTGTTATTATTACACAATGCTAACCCATCATACGTCTAGGAAAGAAGTGCTATATGGGCTATGCTTACTCACAGCTGTTAGCTCTGCTGTATTACACTACATGTAAAAGTACTAAAGAGATATGGATGCTCAGTTGTCACGCAGACCGAAATCGTCCCCTGTTCATTTATCTTCCTATGAGACGTTAAATGTTAGAAATGTTTTTAAAAAGAATTAAGCACAAGCAATGTCCATCACTGTCAAATTGTCTGTGCAACCAAACAGCAAAAGAGCAGATATCATAAAACACGAAACGTCTGTTTTCTGTATCTATGCTTATGCCATCTGAAGAAAGGCTTATTAAGAACTCAGAAGTTGTGTGGTTCTTTGAATTTCAAAATATTTACTGTACATGGAGAACTCAGTACTTTCCAGAGCATTCTTTCTCATAAAATGCCTTTTTATTTTCTGCACAATTGCTTTACTTTCCCATCACCAATACAAACTATAACACTCGAGTGAGGAGAAGAAAAGATTCTGCTTTCCAGATGAAGAATATATTTATTAAGACAAAAGAACAAGAGGAAAATGTTCCAAGTGTCATTGCATCTGTTTGCAATAAACGTCAAGAACCTTTTAAAAATTGACTACAGAGCTGACAAAAGACATCAGGTTGACAGCCAAAGAGCTGGAAAACCTCAGTTCACCCACTGAACAAGTGAATACAGTGACCCACAAGCAAAATAAAAAACCCCTAATTTTTCAGAATCTTCTAACTGCCAACCCATCCAATCCTTATTAATATTGAGTGAGCCAAATATATCCTTTGTCACCACACCCTTCAGTGTATCTCCTGAATTAAGAGTGATTAGTTACTTCAGTTTTCTTTTCTGAGAGAGCAGGGAACGCTAGTCAGGTAGTGTGAGAAACAGTCCAATAAATCCTTTGCTGAGATTTTCAAATTCATGGAACTAACCAGAGACAGAAATCAAACTGATTTCTTAAAACAGGCTGCATGTAACTTTATAATCTACTCTTGTCCTCATTCTAGTGCTTTCCTTCAGAATAGTTAAGGTTCTTGTTCGGAAGTTATTTATAAATGTTTCGTTTGATAATTAGGAACAGCTCTCCATCATTCTCCATTTGATTCCCTTGCATGGCAGCCATAGATCCCTATGCACCAAATTCTCTCTATTGATATACACGTTCTGCAAGAGCAGTTTCACAGTATTTTCATAAACACACAGCAAGCCTCTAAGCACGCTTGCTATCAAAAAAAAGAATCCCACAAACACTGGACATAGCTGTTTTTTCCTCTTACTTAGTATCCTAAGACTTCATTGCTTCAAGGAGGTGTTTTTGTCAGAAAGAAAAAGTTAGAATTACAGAGCAAAAAAAATATGTATGTTTGAACTGCATACCATTATATACAAGTCTTCTATACAAACGAAACACTATCCAATTAATTCCATGCAGCTACAAAATAGGAGGAGGTTGTCCGTAGGCAGACAGCGAACCAAACGCCTTTTAAAATCTCCAGTGCCACAATTTTAATCTCAATGCATCCTATTTGCAAACAAATCATTGCTAAGGAGATAAAACTTTACTATTGTGAATAAAAAAATAATATTAAAATATAATCAAAGTACTTAGTAAAGAATATATGTTTTGCCCTGGACTACCAATTACTTTGCTGAAAATTTATATATGCAGCATGGAACTTATTTTTCCACTTTTTTTTTTTTTTGTTCAACTGTTTTAAAGTCATGCCTATTTACAGGACAAGGAATAGTAAGCTTTCTTTTCCAACAAGTAGGAAAAAAAAAAAAAAAAAACACATTAGAAAACAGGCACTCGGCTATTTTTCACCTAACAATCTTTATCAGAATTCCTGTTACGATCAACCTGAGACATTGCAATTGTATTTTAAAAAAATAAAACAGAAGAAAACAAGTCTGCAGCACATCTATTTACATACTACCAACCAACAGTTTAGCACCTGTATACCCCAACAATGAAAGGCAGCATGTGTTCCCTTTTCTGCTTGGAAGACAGTATTTAGGAGAATGGTAACAACCTGAAGCAGTTGCTGTGAGGTTACTTACATAAGAAAAGATATGGTAAAATAATCTGGTCTATGCGGACAGACCTTGGTAAACTTGCGAGAGTTAGCAGGGCTCAATACAGAGACATGAGATTACCTATGCAGAATGGTTCACAGAGCCAGGGTTTAACACGTGAAGGACTAAAACCTACCTACTCCCTCTCTCTCCCTCTTTCACTGTCAGCTTTCATCTGTATTCATTATGTTCAATGTAAAACTCCTTGTGCATACCTCACAATATACATAAATTTTATTATGTACATGACTAGAAGAAAAAAAAAAAGAAAAAAAGAGTATTATCCTAAAAGAGATTGCTTGGGTTTTTTTCCTGAACCCTTTCCAACTCCCTTTCACCTTCAAACCAAAGGCAACAATTCTTGACAACTAATGAATGAATTTAAAATAAAATACTGTTAAAGCTCTTATTCACAAAACAATATTAAAGCCACCGTACTGCAGTTCAATATACGATTAGAGGCAAAATTAAAGCGTTTGTTATAGTATATATTTTGATCATGTAATAAAAATACAAAAAATAGCAGATGCTCTTTAACTGTCAAATATGGATTTTTTCATATCTGGTACACAATTTACTCTCACAGGCCTTCTGGTGCTGCAAAAGTATTCGTACAGCTATTAACTATTTAATTCTTTATCTGACACTGTGTTTTAGGATAGGGATTTAAATAATTTACTTCTACATTCCACTGTTTAAATTTTGCTGCTAGGAATTTGTGCAACGAAGTTGTAGAAAAAACACATGACGCTTGTTGATAGTGATATAAGACAGGATTATTATAAAAACCAATTATATCTTTTCATTCTCTTTTGCTTAATTAAAGCAAGAAGAATCACTATCTTTCTCAGCAGCAATCATGTGGAAGCTGTATACCACAGATACAGTAATTAACTTAACCTTATCACTTAACTCTATTGGGTCATTTGAGTGAGGCACAGTATCAGAGCTGAGAATCAATGCTGGAACGCTAACATCTTTGAGCAGTTCAGAGATTGAATAATGCCATCTGTAAATGGACAGTCTTTGTTCCTGCTTAGCTATGCTGGATAAATGTTCCCGCTCATAACTTTAATATGGCAGCTTAACCATTTAATCATTGTACATTAATACATTATCAATATTGTGAACATGTAAGTACAAAATTACTTGTCAAAGTAATCAGATATTACCGATTTTTGTGCATAAATACGATACGTGTGGGATTTTGTCTTAATTATACATTTTCACAAAAGAAGATACAGCCCCGATATTTTTTTAAGAGACATTGAAAAGAATGATCACTTCTAAATGAAAATTTATTTTCCCTTCATCTAAAGCAGATTTTTAAAATTAAAAGCAATGTTCTGTATTTGCTTTGTTAAATTAACCAAGTGTGCAAAGTTTAGTGCATTTTAGCTATACAGGGGATACTTGGGCAGCTGGGGGATTTTCATAACTGAAGACTTGTGCTGTATCACAACAAATTAAGCATAATTAAACACTCTGTTCAGTGTCTATTGTTAATTGCAGCAGCTAATTTGATGCTTAGTTAGTGTTACGTTCCGAACTATTTCTGAACGCACAGAATTCTTCAGCTTGCTTATAGCCCTAAACTTATTTTTTTTTCCATGCTCATTTGACAGATTTTAGCTCATTTATTACTTTTGTTAAACGATCAGAAATTCCCTTGCCAAGGCAGTACTTTGAGGTCCTTCACTTTCACCAAGTCAGACACTAAATCATAGGGGACGATTATCAGCAAATGCTCTCCGACAGGCCCTAAGCCTGCTGAGGTAATGCAGCTGACAAACTTTGATGCGCCATGCCCGTGCACATTATGTTCACGTAGTGTGTACATCTGGGCACCCTTTATGGCGATGCAGCAAACAGCCAATCATTTATTCCACTCTAATTAGCACACATGTAAATCCTCACCAATCAAGCCACTCACAGGGTTACCGTTGTGGCAGCCATACAGCAAGCTGGCAGGACATGGGAAGAAAGTACAAGAAGCAACTATTGGGTTTGATTTGAACCTGCCGTCACGCCACGGCAGGTCCCCCCAGTCCTGACTGTAACCAGCTCTCCCCTTCACAACCCATCACCGAGCTACACGAGAAAAAGGTCATCGGGCAGACTGCCGACCGGCCAAGATGCTTTGATTCTTTACAGGCTTTGGGAGCACACCTGAAGCGACACGCGTCTCCGATAGCTTACAGCGCAATAGCTGTCGTGGGCAAAAGTCAGGCGTAGCTTTAAAGCATGCAGCACAGCATGGAGTACAAGGTACCTCGAAGAAGCACTGTCCACCTCAATATTTTAGACCCTGCTTTGTCGCCAGGAAACTATCTGCCAGGTGTCAGCATCCCTTTTCTTCCTTGCAAGCCCAGGTGCCTTTGCGGTAACTCTTTTATTTTGAAATAAATAGCAAATGCCTTCAAAAGGACAGATTCAGGCATTCAGAAAAACTACTGACACCGGTTTATATTATGCAACTCCAAAGAATACTGTGTGCTTTGAAATACCTAATGTGTTTAGCTCCCATTTCCTAAAATTGAATCAAGTGAGTATGGAACACCCTACAGTGCTATTCATTACTAAATTACAAAATGCTCTATTTCAAAACTGTTTTAAGATGTGCACGCTTATTGTCAAGGATACGACAGTTAGCTCAATAAAAGTATTCCTCAAAACAGAGAGCATGTCTTTTTAGAACAAAAATCTACTTAAATCTTGTACCTTCATGCTTCCAGAGCTTACTGCAAGAAAAAAGAAGTAAAACTGCATTTAGCAGTAGGATTTAGTTACACTGATTTACATTTTTATTCAATGGACTGGAAGGACGTAAAGACACATTCACTAAATGAATCATCAAACTTTTTATACTTATGTGTATTTGTACTCACCATTTATCTTCATCTGCATTTAAGTAAACATGTTTATGAATTGACTTGTTATATTATACAAATTAATGAAGCAACTAGCTATGAGAAGTCTGACATTGGTTCATTTTTCAAGCAACTTTTCAATAAAATATCACTAGAAATAATTATTCTTCTAAGATTATAGGGACAAACCAGAACAGAGGGACAGAAAGGAAAAACTAAACTGCGGTGATCCTTCTCCAGATAAACTGCAGCAAAGACAGTAGGATGAGAAAAATCTATTCAGTACTTTAACGTTAGAGTCATATTTTTATCAAAGTTTTATAAGAAAAAGAAAATGTAAAATGAGATTATCTTCCCTACGGTAACACAAAAAACAGGACAATAATGCAGTAAACACTATACGCCTACCTAAAAACAAACAAGGTAGCATATGTATCTTGTGAGATACTCGGCTTTCATGAACAGAAAAATATTGGGGGGGAAGAAACGTCTTCCTCAGAGGATGTGCTTTCAGTGCTGATTCTGCCCCTCCGGTTAGTCTGCCCTTGCTACAGAGCTACCACCGAGCGAGGAGGCAGGCTGCAGATCTCCGCCTGGGAACGGGCAGTTAGGTAGGACGGTTCCTCCCAGGTTAGCAAGAAATCACAGAATCATCTAGGTTGGAAGGGACCTTTCAGATCATCAAGTCCAACCATCAACCTAACACTGACAAAAACCACCACTAAACCATATCGCTAAGTGGTGTGCCTACCCGTCTCTTAAATACCTCTCTGGATGACGATTCTGACACTTCCCTGGGCAGCCTGTTCCAAAATGGCTGTCTGTGTGAGCACAAGGAGAGCCCTTTCGAGGGAAGGGGAAACCACCTCATGAGTTTTATTGGCTTGTGAATCTGCTCCTGGGATATCTGTAACTTAGCTACTGAAATCAGACACTCCTATTCTAAATTTACTTCCAAACCAAATCGTAATGTTTATGTTTGCATGACCACGGGATGCAGATGGCTTTGCTAGGCCTGAAGGCAGGGCGGCCCGTGGGAGGCAGCCGTGTGCTGGGGGAGAGCCAGAGCCCTTGCAGCTCCCCGCACCCTGTCCCCATAAATATACACACCTCTATCAGAAGACTTCCAGTGAAAAAAAAAAAAAAAAAAAAAAAAAAAAATCACAGAAGGCTGTTGGTACAGGAAACCCAAGCGCAGAAGGCAACGATGAGCAAGGTCATGGAGACATAGGAGGCAGTGCCCTCTCCTCTCTGGCTCCTGCCGGCCAACCCCTGGGTCTTGGTGAAGCCATTGCTGGGATGCCCCCAGGCAGGGCTGGGGGTTGGCAGGGGCAGCAATGACCCCAGCTGAGCTCCAGCCAGGAAGGGGAGCTCCCAGCTCCGGCCTGGCTGCCCCAATGTTGGCCAGCATGGCAGAGGCAGCAACCCCATGGACCATGTTCAGATGGAGGGCCACCACCTCACACCTAAACTGCCCATAACGCCGGCCTCCAGGAAGGGGTTAAGGCAAAAGAAGAGTGAAATAAGGTCCTGTGGTGACCAACAGCTGAGCATCAGGCTGTTCCCTACAGCTGGAAATGTCGGCTGCTGTCTCCTCTGCCAGGTAAAGTCACACAACGTCACAGCAGAGTGGGGTCTGCGCTGCCCAGAGCGACCAAGGGGAAGGTGGTAACTACGGCACATTCCTCCGGGTACACAGCAAAGAGAAAGGCCACAGGCGGACCACCCTGACCAGCTCCTTGGCAATTCTGTACAGATAAATGAAAAAAATACATAATGATCTTATAGTCTCCTTTTCAGGTATGTCTATAGATTGTTTTTATTTGACGTGAGAGAGTTTCTTCCCTTTCTTCACTATCACAGAATGAAAGAATATTGTCCGCGTACAACACAATAAAATTTTGAACACAAATGCTTACAAACTGCTCAAAATTCATTAAGTATCCCTTTTGATCTGTTAATAAAGAAAATAGAGCAATACATTAAGTACTCTGATCTAATATTAAAAAAAATTTTGTGCCTTTTAATTCTCACACGGTTCTCCTTCTAAATAAACAAATGTTTATGTCACTTAATTGGAAAACTAAAATGTCTCAATGGTTTTGTTACCAAATTTGCACACAGCTGCTTTACCTCATCCAGATATACAGAAAATGTTTAAAAGTTACATGTCAGGAGTTTTTAACAAGTTTTTACTACACGATCCACTTGTTTCCCTTCATTACATACCAGTGGATGTTCTTCAGTTCTCTGACAGCATAAGACGACAAACAAAACAGTAGTTACATCATCATCATCAGATCCCCCAAATTTGATAGCCACACCAGAAAGGCAGCAATGCCCCTATGCCGTCTGTACATCACTTCAGCTGCTCCACTGTCAGCAGGCTGGCCGGCCCACGACAATAGTTGGGTCAACACAATTGCCCTGCAGCCTTTGAAAACCTGACCTTTTTGTCACATATAAGTCAGAGAAAATTATTCTAGCAGTATGCACGGCTCTAGCAGGGCCACACGCTCTAAACAACGTCCCAGCCACCTTAAGGAAGTAGAGAACAGATTTAAGAAACCATCCGGAATGGCAGACGTTACTGAGAAGATCAAAAAAATTAAATGAAATACGGTAGACCTCTGTTTCTTTAGGGGAAAAAAAATTCCTTAGTGAGGATTAATAAAAATTATGAAGGGAACTGACGCAATCACTGTAGGTGGCTATCTCAGCTCATCTCAAATGCAAAGGCAAGGAAAGCTCACTGTAAGCTATAAAAGGCAAAGGCAATCAGGCAAGAAGGGCAAATATGTAGGAACTCTAATTAACGAACAATAAATGCATAAAATAAACTGCCAAAAGATGAAATCAAAGCAGGTACTTTTTTTTTTTTTTAATGAGACAATACAGTGGTCCACAATTAATTTTTGTTAACAATTTAATTATGACAATGAATAGCATTTAATTTTTTTTCCTGTTTCCTATGGGGAAATTGTAAAGCAGCTTGTTAAAGAAACAAAAATACATATTTTTTTGTTCTTTTTCTCTTTAGGCATGCTTCCATCAGTGTAATGGCGTAGAAGACTGATGTGCTGTGTAAATTCTTGCCTGTTGAACTTACATAAACTAACACATACTACTAGCAATCACAGCAGTGCAACCACAGTGTCCAAAGAAGAGATCTTATCTGCAGTCTACAGGGTCTGCCTGTTTAATTTAAAGGTAAATTCAGTGTTTTATGATGTCCAGTGAGTAATAAAATTTTGTGATGGTAATGACATTTTGTGTACTAAAATCTACCTGTCATTTCAACGAGACACCATTTGCTATGCTCCCTGGAATGCACAGTAGTATTTTAGTATCCTAGAGAACAAGTGGAGCCTACGTATCCAAAATATCTAAGTAGATAAATCCAAATATTAGCTAAAATTTCCATTAAGTAAAAAGATCCTAATGTTAATGTACGTTTTAAAATTCTGCAATAGAAAATTAATTTATTTGAAATCATTGGTTACTGTTTTTGTCAAAAAAGTTTTATCTGTGTACAATGCTTTCTGTAATTTTGAGATTATTTGAGATGAAAGGTCTCATATGATAGCAAATTGTTTCACTATACACATATTCCAGGTTGTTTTATCTGCCAAAATTAGGACCATGGCTTCGCCGAACCATTCACTGACATGAGACAGAAGCTAGAGAAAAGCATTTGCAAATACAGCAAAGTATATGGCAAATGGCCCATGCAGTCTGTCTAGTACAAAAGACGACTGAACATTCTGGATAATGGAGTAAAGGACTTGGAGATTGCTTTACATAAAGCCATGTTAGATGTTTATGAAGGAAAGCACTTTTTTTATTCAGCACTCTCAGGACTGTACCCAAGCAAACATCCCCTCTCTGGATCACCACGGCTGGACCATCCAATTCTTCCGTGCTCGTGGTCACTGTTGGATAATGGCTCAAGAGAAGGTGGGTGGTTATCTTTGAGGATCTGAACGCTACCTGTGCTACCAAGCACACAGACTCCAGTAAATCACCAAGTGCCAGGCAGAACTCTCCTGTGCCATGTGCCTTTCTTCAGCAGCTAAATACAAAAATGACAAGGAATGACACTCAAAGGCTTGACGTGCTCATGTACCTTGGACTACAGACTCATCCCTCCCCCTTGCCTTTTTTTTTTCTTTTTAATATCTGTCTCCTCTACTATTCCTGTTTCAACCATTCATGTGATTTCATTGTCTGTTATGGCCATCTCCTTATATACAGCGCCTGTAGGCATTAATTTTATTTAATGTACTATATGCTTGACACTCCACATGGTGTTAATGAGTTGCCAGCTGCCTGTTGTGATACAAGAAGTAACCGCAAACCCAGTGTCGCCTTTACTCCTGCACTGGTTCCGTTTTCTATTGTGACACATAAATGTCAACTGGTATGATCAGAAGTAAACAGTCATGACAGACAGGAAAAAAGGAGCTGACAGTTGAAGGTGATGATATCCATTAGGCTTCTACAGCTGCCACCTCCTGGGGAGACTGCCGAAGGATTTGAAATGTGGTACAGAGCTCCTGGCTAACATGGCTCTATGACAAAGAATATGCTTACCTTCAAAATACCTGGCCTACCACCTAACCATCTGGCTTATTATCATTCAGATAAATCCACTTATATGCATGGAAAGGAGAAAGCCATGACGGAACACCAGAAGTGCAGAAAAAGGGCAGAAACATTAGTCAATCAGCCCGATGATTCCCGAACAGTTGTTAAGGGAGCATGTCATTGCCTTGCTCACTTAACCATGGACATAAAAGAAAAGAGCTTCCCAAAAAGACAGAGTTTAAGATTTCAATTAAATTAAGCTGAATCTTAAGATGTCCATCAAGAGTAGTTAGAAAGATTATATCCAAGTCAATCTTTATTCACGTTTCACTCTTTGTGATAGTAGATTAAACACTTCATTTTCTTGAAGAGAGAACTTTTACCTGATAAATGTAGAAGTGAGAAAAATCACTTAAGTTAAATACCAAGCCGGTTTTCTTACCACAACTGGCTCCACTGGACTTTAAGCTGTGCAAATCAACCAAAGCCGTTGCTTTGACGTGCGAGAGGATGATTGAGGAAATTGAGACCTCCCAGTGAGTGCAAACCCCCAGCAGACACCAGTGCCTTTGCTCTCTCTCCCCCACACCTCTCCGACACATTCACAAGGACGTCAGGGCAGAACGGAATCCTGCGATGGCACTTGTACCTCTAGGCTGCTGCAATTTATGCCAGGGCTAACATAGCTCAACCCAGAAAATTAGAGTTTTAACTGCTTCCATGATCTCCTCCTTCCATCCCCCACACCAAGAGCAATATTTTTCCTTATGAGAAGCTCAGTTAATTGCCTTTATTATATACAATATTCATTCCTTAGATTTCCATCACCAATAGAGCTATTATAAATTATTTTAGCTGTACTCTTCATGCTTTTATCCCAGTATTGATTTTATTTTTAATGTAAACTTTTAAATTATTGTGCCAGAGAAACAACTGCTTATACAGCTACAAAGGCTAAATTGCACGACCTGAGAGAAAAATACAGATAGGTGCTGAAGATATTTGATATGAAACATTAAAAGCTAATATTATGTTATGTAATACTAAAATGTAAGAAAATGCAAATGTAAAGGTAGTTCCACCTTTCAGTATATGGCAATAATAAAGTATTAGATTCAAGCTTCATAATTAACTTAATCAGATGGAGTTTTCTCTAATTCCCTAATTCCTTTCCTTCAGCCATCTAAGCTTTACTCAGTTTGAGGAATACAATTATGAAAAACACCAGCAGATACTACCGGAAATGTCTTCCGATGCTTGTGTTACAGTAAAGCGTATAGTGTTTTACATCATGTCTAGTATTCGGCCATTGTAGTATTTTAGATGTATAGGCACACATCCCCACATCTGCTAAGGAAATGTTTTTCTGTGCATCTGATACAGGGACATAGGGAATACCTCCTTTAAAATGCTAAACTAAACACAGAATTTAAAGGTGTGCTTAGTCTGTTCTCTGTAAACGTACGCACACAGAAATACCATATGCAGAATCTCAGAATTTGCAATTAGTTGAAGGCAATTTCAGTAAAAAATAAACCTTTTATACCATGGAATTAGAGCAATAGGTTAAATTGTAATTTTTGTCAACGAGTCCATTTTTGCTCTATCGATTTGCACAAGGTGATGCGATGCACTGATTTGAATCTTATATATACAAGTGATATTGCATTAATTGAAAAATAATTGGATTTCTCCCACTTTATAACAGATTCCTTTACATTATCAAAGTTTTAATCTCTGATGAGTTTTGCAAAACTCACAAACCTAAAAATCACTGATTTATATCTTAATTCAGATATGCCAAATACTTCAAGATGAGGAATTCCAAAATAGCAGACTATGCAGACTACAATGCAAACATGAAACAAAAGTAAAAACGTTAGCATTTTCTTGCCATATACTGCAGCATATTAATTGTTGGTTTTGGTAACGTAGCTTATTAGTTTTGCATAATTTAAGTTTTAATTCATCGTTTAATTTTTAATTAAGTAGGCTCTTTCAAGATGAGCTTTCTGCTCGGATTTTAGTTAGATGCTAAACATGCTATGCATAAAAGCAATGGCAAGAATGTAATATTTAGTTCATATGATTTCTCTGTGATTTCAGATGTGAAAGTAACCAGTTTTTCAGAGTATAAAATAACAGC
Source organism: Rissa tridactyla (assembly GCF_028500815.1). NCBI lineage: Eukaryota > Metazoa > Chordata > Aves > Charadriiformes > Laridae > Rissa > Rissa tridactyla. The sequence continues at coordinate 63,808,901 of NC_071467.1, read as the reverse complement.
AATTGTAAAATGTCATATAAATTTTAAATAATTAAAGCCCTCTGAAATTATCTGAAAAACTAGTAGGGCAGTTACAGAGAAGAAGAGTCATATACTTTTCACAGATTTTTCTATGGGTTTTTTGCTTTGTTTTTTTGATTTTCTTTTGAGGTTGGGATTTATTTTTTTTAGGTTCCCCCCCCACCAGATCCTGCAGTTTTGTGAGAGCAAGAACACTGGATTTTACAGAGCTAATTCCCTGTGAAACTCTGCAGGGGTAGAGTTTTACCCTGTAAAAGTTTGTGTCCCCCCCATGCAATTCCAAATATGGGGAAACAGGCTAAGCCCTGAGGAAGGGTTACATTTATTTTTGCACATAAAGAGGAAATTTAAGAACAAAAACTATTTAAAATGGCAACAAAATAAAATTTGGTAGAAATTCTAATTAGGTATGAAACTAGTCTGAATGCTTATCTATGAGTATTAAAAAAATAATTAAGAGAAAGTCTTGCTTATTGTAGACTACCTGTGGCTTACTGGAAAATTCACGTAATTATGGCATTACAAACTCCGTGGACATGAAATTTTTAAGTGTTATAGGTCTGATTTTCTTAATATTTATTGCAGTAAGGGGAAAAAAAATAATCTTGTTTTAAGAACACATCTGTCAATTCAATTGAATATTATGAGTGCTCCCAGAATTTCTGAGGCCCACAACAGCCTGCCTTCAAGGTGAAGGAAGGTCAGCATCAACATACCTGAGACACCTAAGAGCAAAACCCAAAATTATACTACTGCATATGCTTTGTGCATATGTAGTACATATGCACATAAACATAACTTGTAGCACATAAACATAAATACCAGTGCAACCCTAAGCATCATTTTCTTTGCAAATCTCTTCAATGTCCTGAAGAAAACAATATTGGTTTCCATACAGATTTTTATACCAGAACTACTTCAGTTACCACTAAAACCTCTAAATTTGAGTTCAAATCTGTAGTGTGCAGAAAGCATCCCTAGACAGAAAAGTAAGGGCAAGACACATAAAAATATACATATACGCACATGCACTCTTCCTAAACAAAAGGGGAGCAGGTGGCTATTCTAGTTCTAGGAGATTCTTTGGCTTCATGGTTGAGGGAAGGTTGAGTAACCCCACATTTGAAGTCTCTAAGCCTTGGAGCTTATTTTACAACCACATGTTTACTAGCTGGATGAACTGCAGTGAAATTCAACCTCAAAAAATAAGAATCCCTCGTAGGATCCACCATGTAAGATCCAGTTCCCCCATTTCCCCAGAAGAAGTTGAGAACTTTTGAGGATGTTCCTGCCAGAAAGGTGAGATCTCCTGCCAGTACCCATTGCTGCCAGGCTCCTGTGTCAGAGGCACAGTGAGGCAGAGGCCCTGGAGGTTGCAAACTCAGAAAAATTTAATCAAGAAAGCTGATGTGAAGTCCCAGAAAATTTGCCAGGTAAAAAGGAAGGAAACGAGTCAGAAGTTCGCACTTCCTTAGAACGTTTTATTTTGGGTAAATCAACATTCTTTAAAGAAAATGTTGATAAAATATTTTTTAGCAGCTTACTTGTTGTTCAGCTAGATTTCTGGAGGAAATGAGGAGTAATGAAACCTTGTTTGGAGATCTTGGTCTAGAAGTTAGCCTCCCTTAGGGCTGGAGCTGCTCTGCGTGAACTGGGCAGTAGAAGCTGTTCTTTTAAATCTGACTACAGGGATCAGTTTCTCAATCTGAAAAAAAGCGGCGTCCGGTGGCTGACCCCGAGGTGCGCAATAAAGGTCTGTCAGGGGAGATACACGTAAAGATGGGCTACGCACAACTTCACAGCAGAGCACAGTCTGTGTTTGCTCCGGTTCAGCAGGAGTTTTACAGATCTCCACACCGTTGAAGTAGTCTGTGCAACTACAGCTAAAGGCACACGGCAGAGCAAGAAACTACTGAAATACTGACGTTTAGATTAATCATACTGGTTCTTCTGCTTTTCTGAGTGTTTGTTGTTGTTTTGGAGTTTGATTTGGGTTGGTTTTTTTTTGGTTTGTTGTTTGTGGGTTTGGGTTTTTTTAACAAAATGGCTAAACTACAAAGACCACAGTCAACCAAAACACTCGACTGAGTTGTGGGAATGTTAGTTGTCTCTGTTTGGCTAGTTTTCTATTTAAACCAAGTGTTTCAGAGAAACTCAGAAGGGCTAATGATGCTTTTGAAGCTGTCCAAATTATTTTAAAACATGTTTTTGCATGAGGGTTAAGATAAAGGCCACAGCAATCCTAATGGAAACCCAAAAATCCAGCTTTAAAGCAAGCAGCTGAAAATATCTAGTAGGAGGAATGGAAGACTGAGGTTGAGACCTAGTCGTATCACTTCACTAATATCTGATTAAACTTTCTGACAGGAAGATCTGGACCACATTCACCACAGGAAATGGTCACTTATTAAGGGCATTAAAACAGCTCTCTTTCTAGAGACAAAAATATGAATTATAGCATCAATGAATTCTCTAGTTATTCCCCATCATCGGGGTACTAGCACTGCAAAAAGAAATAAACTTACTCAGCAGTACAACACAGAATAAAAGGTTTTCTCTCCTTGAAGTGCAGCAACATAGCACATCATCTCCACACGTTCAAAACCTGAATAATTGGGTCACTTGGCCTGTGTGAGTAACCTATTTTGCTGTCATATTTATATAAACAAACAATTATTTTTAATAATCATTCATGCTGCTTGACTTACTAATCTTATCAGATAACAGTAGTGTGCTCCAGCAATATAAAAGAGCCATGACAAAAATTTATCACCTAGCCTTCAGCTGTATACAAAAGTATTGGAGAGAATGAAGATAAAAGAGAGAGATTTCCAAATTCACACACACCTTCCCCACGCTGAAGGCCAGGCAGGAAAGGACTGAAGCGATGCCCATTTCCCCACCCACAGACACCAGTGGCAGCACCCTCTGTCACTAGAAGATGCATCAGAGGCTTCGCTGCAGACCAGCATTCGGCTGGTGGTGATAAGGAGCCGCTAAGACAAGGAAGGGGATACACTTGTGGCAGAAACTGTTACCTTACATTACTCATTACTGAGCGTTCATTTTGAGCCATATTTATGGTAATTTTGAGTAAGTGCACTGCTGATTCCTTATTCTGCCTTAGTCTGTCTATGCTAAATATGTAGCTGTGACACAAATGCGATGTTTAAACCTGGCACTCTGATTTGCCTGAATGTGCCGATAACCCAGAACGTATGATAAGGATGTAAATGCTGGCAAACTGAGCCCAAAAGAAAACTGTAATTCTACAAACAGCAGTATTAGCAAATTCTGTCTTCCCATGATTTTATGTCTCACGAGTTATTCAATCCCCAGCAAAAGTTTCCATTGCACAGAGCATTCCCTCTGCTGCGAGAACTGGCAAACACGGCCAATACACACACACAGAGGAGCCTTTCCTTCCATCAGGGCACTTATCAGGTCTTCGGTTTTTTTTTTTTCCCCCTCCTCCCCAGACACCCATCTCCACAAAACTTTCAGGAACAGAGGCCGTAACCTGAAGTACTATAATAAGGTGTAAATCACACCTCAAAGACAGATCGATCAAAGTAGAGGAAGGTAGTAGGCTGTTCATCTCTCAAGGATTTAAGACATTACCTTCAAATGAAAAAAAATAAGCATTTTAAAATTTCGTTTTCCTTTCACCTAAGGCCCTAGCAAACAGTATAAATTTTGAGCAGCCATATCTATTTTTCAGTGGCTAAACTGGCAAATGTTTCTGGGCATTACCATATTTCACAAACCGTGAGGGGTTTTCTGTTGTAGTTTTGGGCCCAGTGAGATTCAGAAAGTACAAAAGGGCACATAAGATGCTGTACATTTTATACCCAGTAAACTCTGATCTGCGATTGATTTATACAGTGTGCTAAGTCTTTATTTCTTTTCCTTTAGCTTGGCAACATAATTTCACTTTGATGGTCAGCCATTCAATTAATCAAAGTGGACACAGCATTTGCAGCTTCTTTTGAAGTCAGAAAGAATTGTGTGCTCAGGACCTCTTAAAATGAGACCACTTATTTAGGTACTTAAAGATGGCTGTCAACACCTAACTCCAGTCTCCCAAGTTTGAAATTGCTGACTTTAGTAATTTGCCCAAGGAAAGTGAACCTGGGGCACAGAGAGACTACACAAAATCTTACCGCTCATGACCAAAAAGTCCTTGGCTCTCAGTTATACGTGCAGACAAATCTCTTTCTCAACTGCTTTGCCAGTACTGAAACACACTCAAGTCCGTGGCAGTAGACCATTTCTAATACGCTGGTTTGGTCAGAACTGTTTTCTAGGGGGGATCTTATGTCCAACTGCAATTACGTAATAATGGAAACCAGACATGGATTTACAGAAATCAGAAGAACGCAGCAAACTTATATGGCATTTCTCTGTGTCTGACCGCTCAGACGAATTGCATCCAGGTCTGCTGAGCCCTGGCTGTACCGTGCCGAATTTCAAGGCCCAGAGGTAGACAGCCTGAGACGGGAAGCACCGGCTGACAGCGCAGCCCAGCACGCCAGCGAGCAGCACTCCTCCTTTGTGGCATTCACAAGAACTCCTCTCCTAAACTAAGAAGTGCTAGAGCATTAATGAAGACTACGGGGAAGAAAAAAAAAAAAAAAAAAAAAAGGCATTAGCAGTTGGGTGGAGCTGATACATTTTCCAGTACAATGTCTTTTTTCCTTCAGTTATGCGTCAAACAGCTTGTCTGTACTGACACGCAAGTGTAGCTAGTGCAGGTGACGGGAGATGATGTGCTACATGAAGGAAACCACAAAAGTTCACGTCAGGGCCTGTAACGGGCTGGTACCTGGGTCGTTAGGCCACAGCCGAGCTCAGAGTACCAGATTACAGCTGTGGCCGCTACCTGCCTTGTTAAATCAGAGCTAGCAGAAGCATGCCTCAACAAATGCGCTGCTTTGCTCTACAGACCTTTTAAGAGACATGCGTGAACTACAAAGGTCCAGGGAGGAGTTATAGCGCTACGAACAGTGAAATGGATTTTACTTTGCAACTGGTAAGAGATCACAAAAAACTGTAAGCGTTTTTCCCTTCTGTTTAGAAAACGCATCTTCCTACTTCACTTGTAATACATAATACATTACATCCGAACATACCGGGTAAAATACTTGTTTTGTAAAGTTCTTACTGTGTATTGTTTTCAAATGCTTCAAATACAAATGGAGCTTAATATAAACTCGGGATTTATTTACCTGCAAGCATACATTACCATCTATCTAATGCTAATCTACCTTTCCTTCAGTAAAGTATTTTGCACCTAATATATATTATCGAGCGTCCCTCCACCACAACATTTTTGAATAATGCTACCAAATCCATTGGTAGACCAGATTCTTGGGCCTAGTGTCCTTAACACAAGCAACATAAAATAAAAATCCCCCAGCAGTTTTCAAAACGGGGAGGGAAGGAAGCCATTCAGGAAATACACAAATGGCAGCACCTACCCTTCCCAGAATAAAATCTGGATGACAGTGTGCTTCAGTATCACAGCTAGAGATATTATCAGAAGCTATCATACCTGACATAAGCCTCCACCAGTAAAGCGTAATACTGCTACATTTGGATATTTTGAAAACCTGCTATCATCTTGTTTTTCCCCTTGACTTCATATTTTGAGATTTGGGTTTAGGGGTTTTTTTGTGGGTTTTTTTGTTTGTTTGTTTTTTGGTTTTTTTGGTTTGTTTTTTTTTAAGTTTGGATCACCTGAGTGAGAACACAGGATGTGATAAAACATTATATTTCATGCATGTTGAATTCAGCTTAAAGTACTCAGTTCATCTCCTTCTCAAGTCTCAACTTTTGCAACAGCGACCATACAGTAAGTCTTCACAACAAACTGGGATTTACAGGTTACTACTAGTTGACAGCTGAGGTTCAAAAAAAATTATAATTACATTACTCACTGTACTAACAAACAGGCAAAACATAAAATAAGAACCTCTAAGAGAAGTGATCCATCATCTACATTTAAAAGAGCTGTCAACCAGTCCATGTTATAAAATCCTTAAAATTAAGAAACTGCAATTTTTAAAACAGAAATTCTTTAAATGCAGCTAGTAATAAATTGAAGAATCTGTTAAACATAACACAGTAGCCTGTGATAGCAGCTAGCCTACCACACACAAGTTTATCAGGGCAAAGAGATGACAACGTTTACTATATCATTCTGGAAGGGAGAGAAATAAAATACTTTTTCCCCATCCCAAATTTGCTTGGAAAACCTGTATGGTATCTCAGAAAAACACTCATATGCCTAAATAATCTGTAAATCCTCATCACAAACCCTTAATGCCAAAAAATATTTAATGTTAAGGAAGTAAAATGCTTTGAAGACAACTGAACTTGTTGCAACACTGCAAAAGAGTGTGTCCCTGAACTGTATTCAATATACTTTCCTGTGAAAAGACAATCTTAAATGATGCCCTTAGTTGTGTGGCATCCAACCTAAAGAACGCTGTCTAGACTGAGTAGCAAAGCTGTATTCTGGTGTATCTTGAAGTCCTTTATTGTTCGCTTGCACCAATCAAGAAGATGGTCAAAACATATTACACCTCCCAGTCTTCACACATGATTTACTTTCCTACAAAAAGGAGGTACAAAGGGGAATCAGAAATCCCTGAACCTTAATATGGAATCAAAACCAAAGGTTGACTGGGATCACAAAGCATTTCTCAGCTCACCAAATTAAACGTAGCCAGTGGTAGACTATTCCACTTCCTTCCCGTAATTTCCTGCACTTATTTGTTGCATTTTACTAGGTGCTCTGGAAGCAACTTAGAGAGCAGAAAGACTATTATGAGCAGCCACGAGGTAGCCAATAATACAGCATAAAAGCAAAAGACCTGCTTCTAGTCAAACATGGCTCACCTTCCCTTCTCACTGCAGTCAGGAGGAACGTCCTGCTCAGCACCTCTCACCATTGGGCCAACGGGGGGGAAAAAAAAGGTCAAACAGCTGTGGCCAATGCAAGGCAGCCAAAATTAAGGGTATCCTTGAACACATTAACATGGAACAAGTGGTTGCTGCCATTGACATTGATACAAGTACTTAGATGCAAACAACCTGTGGAAATATTTGCATAACCTATTCAGTTCTGTGAGCTGGGTCACAATTTCTATCATATTTGAGTGAAAAACTCACAAATAGAGATTTGTAAACAAACTGCTTACTAGAAATCACCTACTCAAGTCTGAGAGGCGCTTTTAACCAGGAACAGACCAGCAGTTCCTTTCGCCAAGCATTTGTACCTCCAGCTTCAACATTTGTGCAGTGTAACAAAATTCCTTAACGTGCATAACTCGCGGCGAATCAATCTGGCTATGACACGGAAAAATAAACTATTTACACAAACAGTTTTACGTGCAGCACAACGAACCACTCACTTTGCCATTACTTAGACGTCTTAAGTATTGTAAATGCACTGTTATCTTTGTTTACTCTTTGCTTTTTAAACAAACAAAAACCCACAAACAAACCCTAAGAGGGGTAATATTAAAGCTGTATTAAAAATAGGAATGTGAGGAAATCCAAAGATAATTTTTCACATCATGCGCAAGCCAAAGCACGCTACTGATATACACATGCAGATTACAGGAAGACGTATTTTACATCACATGAAAATTAACTTGTGTTTTAGAGAGTAAAAGATTAAAAGAACCATCTAGAGCCCGTTTTGTTGATACGTGGGATGTTTTCTATGGTTTTCAAATTTGCTGACAATGACTTAGTCTTTTTAACAATATTTACTCTTTCTAACCCCTTTCACTATTTTCTATGCCTTTCCAAAACCTCCCTACTTCCAATGAAGGCATCTCCCACCGCTTTGGAAGGCTGAGATCACACAGCATGCAATGGGTGTCCTGCAGGAACTCTGTGTGCCCACTGATTTTTACTTCTCTTGCGTTCTCTTCTGCTGTCTCTTCTGTTAATACCATTTCCCTGCTCCAAAAGTAGCAATCCTCTTCTCCTATCAATTCTTCTAATAAACCGAATCAATTAAACTCCAAGGCAACTGATCTCTACTTCTCTCAAGCTTGAAGGCTGAAAATTCTACTTCAGACCTGAGGAAGAGCTAGAAGCTCCCAAAGCTTATGTGTCTTTTCCAACTGTATCTCTGCCTACAAACCTAGCCTTTGCATTTTCCACACCATACTGCTCATCTAAAAATTGTACTCTGGTTTCTCCTCTGCTCCAGAGCAGCCACATATCAAGGAGTGCTTAGAGAAGCTCCATTGCAAAGAGGTATCTCATTATTTGGGTTAAACATTCCCAGGCATGTAACGAAGTGATGGAAGAGAAGAAGAAACTAAATGGAATTAAAATTTATCTTACAAACCACAGCCCTCTGTATAAAGAAAATTGCATGCCAGGAGTCAAAAGAGTCAGGATGCAAGTTCCCCTTGTATCAATACTCGCAGGCAATCACTCACCTTTTTATGGAGAACAATGACCTTTTTTGATACAATGGTGACCCAGCTTAGAAGAGTAAGGGGAAAAAAGTATGAAAAAGAAAGGACTTTTTATTATTCCTTGCAATCAAAATGTAAAAATTTAAATGATCTAAAAAAGCACCTCTTCATTAAAGAGTTGATGAAAGTGTGGGTCAGTCCTATTATCCTTTTAAATTAATAAAAAATTCCTGATCTTTTAAAATTCAGAAGAATAATGTATATTTAAAATATTCTGTAATTACTGCAAAAGTATTAATTAACAGTTCATAGATGCATAAGTAGTGAGATGAAGGAATAAGCCATCTACTCACTATAAATATAAGCTTAAAAAATCATTTTATAGCATTTTTGTAGCTGTATGATGTTAGGCAGGTCATAACACTACTACTTTCCTCTGAAAACCTAATAATTATTAACCTTTTTAATTTTTAAGCTGAATATTGACTTTGCAATAAATTGGAGTAAGTTCAATCTTACAGTCAATTCCAAACATGAAAGAGTTTCTCTTCCAGCCACACTGACCATTAGCACTAATTTACAGATATTTTCTTAGGCTTGACTCGAAGAGAAGTCTGAATTATCTTACTGCAAATGATTTTAAGTAACAGCACAGTAATTCATATATAAAGCACAGAATTACAGATACATAAAATCACTATTTTCTCTACAAAACTATAAAAGGATATTAAAAGTTATTCCAAATTGCATGGGAAAACACTAAAATATACAATACAATCTTCCTTCCACAGTAAGACCCAAAGGCAGAGAGGAAAAGTATGGGATGCAATTCTGTTAAATTCAGCCCTTCAGAAAATGCGGTGGGTTTGCTTCTATACTTTAAGACTGCTTTTGTTAAATGTTTTTTGTTACATTTTCAAAAAAAATAAGCTTTCTAGTTAGATTTGACCACCACTAGTTTTGAATGCTGTCCTTCAACTCCCAGAAATGTCCCTCTTCTCACCATAGGAGTCTAAATCACAGTGGAGTTAAGAAACTCCCCGTTCCCTGAGCAGAGGGGAGGCTGGCTGATCAGGCAGGGATTTCCTGCTCCTCCAGCCCATTCCCTCCTCTCCCCTTCGCAATAGTGAGCACAGACAAACGATTACTGCTCCAGCATCATGGGAAGGACTGCATCTTCTCACCCTGGGAACTCAGTGGGAAGAAAAGAGGAAGAGGTGGGGGGAGATGCTATGGAGAAACCAGTCAACAGTCTGGGGAGAGGGTGGGAGATCCAGTGGACCATGAGAAAAGCCCTCATGGCACGTGGGCTCTGGGGACCTGAGCTGGGAGGGAAGAATTCGCATTGGCGGTGTGGGAAACCAGTTAGGCAGCTAGCAGGGTAAGAGATGCTCTCTCGCCAGCTGGAGCACGGGGTGAGCATGGGAGGTGAAAAGGCCAGAGTCAACAGGGTTGGGATTTGCAGTGTCAGGATTCCATAGGGACAACAGGGTGTGGACCGAAACATTCACCCGCAGGTTGGTGAATCAGCCAGAGAAAAGCTGTTAAGCAAAGGGATGCAAATGCACGTGTAGGTATAGGAAGGAAAATATGCCAGAAATAGGGATATAATAATAATAATAATAATATAGGAATCTTTCTAAAAATTACAACTCATAACTTCTCTATCTCATACCAACTTCTGCGGGGATACAGAGAGATCCTAACAGTGCAGAATGCTCCTTCCAATACCTCTTTAGCAATAGAAAAAGAGAATTAATCATGCAGACAGTCCTAGCCTTTTTGTGTAACCACACTCCAGCACAGCATCTGCATCATTACGAGAATCTGGGCACAAATTCACATCCCCAGTGTTGTATCAGACTCCCTTTTACTGTGTTGGGAAACTCATGCCACTACAGTTCCATACATAGGAAATTAGGAGTATCAGATAATATATTTAAGCCGGTGATATTAACTTCGAACTTCAGAAACAATATTGGATAATTTCCTATGTTTTTTATATGTATGTATAAAGATAGAAACCTCCTCCAAACAAAGCCTGAAGCACTGTCAAGAACATTATTTCAGGATATTCTTTTTATGTGGACAGCAAACACCGCATGGTCCAAAAGATCATTTGTGTCACATAGCGTCACATGTCTGTTTAACTAACTGATGGGATAGTTTTACGTTCTCTGGTATGATCAAAGAAAAAAATAAAGAAAAAATGAGGAAAAAAAAAAAGAAATCAAACAACCCCAAACAAACCTAAATAAATTCCCATGTATTTCCTTCCTCAGAATTTTTCTAATTATAAGAATAAAATTGAGTTACAGATATTGATCACAAACGTGAAAATAAACCATTACGTAGATTTTGTAAATTTTCTGACTGACAGTTTAATTTTTAATAAACTGTCAGGACTCAGGCATCTAGGGGACTGCCTTCATCAGGAAACAAAACAGAAAAGAGTAAACTCATTAAATTGAGGACTGCAATGGAGACATTGCTGAAGAAGCAACAACCTGCTGGAGTCCCTCCACCCACCAAGCTCCCAAATGTTACCTGAAAATCTTGCTGGTTTCTAAGTGACCAACCTCGCATTCTGATCACATGCCATCCAATTTCAACTACTCTAGAGCTCAATATAATGCAATTCTCATGGCATTCCAACCCTCCAACATATCAACAATGTCTCCCAGTGCTATGCCATCAGCAGGTTTTCACAACTACAATTTCCTTTTGTGTGCGTGTGCAGCAAGGTCAATAATGAAAATATTTAATAAGTTCTATCCTAGTATAACCTTCAGAGTAATCGCCTGCTAGACCTCTCATTACTTTTTTTAATACCCTTTGCCAAACCTGAGAGCCTGATTTTTATCAGTTCTCACTAGAACCTTACACTTCTTGTTGACTAAAAAGAGCCAACTTTTCCTGATGATCATTTTTTTTCCCCCATTTTTTAGGCTGTCTGTTCACACCTAACCTTCTTTTTAAGGTGGTTACACATCCTCTGAGGTCTACTGCTCGTTCCTTCTAAGGTTTTTAATCTCATGAGCCAGATGCTTAGACTGTGCTCTGCAGGCTCTTGTTAACCTTCAAAAAGAACACACACTTCTTCGCATGAAGATTTACTTTCCACAGCAGCCATTGGCAAGAAGCCAAATGAAAAAGATCTAGAAAAACTCTTCTAGTCATAACAGCTCTAAAATAATTTTAAGAATATTGTTAATCTTGGGAAAACATGGTATCATGTTCTTTCAAATAAAAAAAAAAAGAAAGAAAGAAAAAAACCTAACTCTGTGCATAATAAAACCATCTCACAAAAAAATGAATGTATCTTACCATTAAAAGATCCAATTCTTCAATGGGCTATTCAAATTAAAAATAATAAAAATACAGATGTGTACTTGGCTTCTGGTTCAATCTAAATCTGAAACTATACTGTTTGGGGAGAATTGTCTGATACACAAAAGCTCCGATCACACAAACCAAACTGTCAATGAATGATGAACTGGCTGCATAGTGCTCGAGAGTCAATGAATGATGTAGGTGGCTGCATAATGCCAATATACGATGTCCAACTTCCTGTTAGCTCTAGCAGATTCCACCTGCTTCCCCTATAAGAATCTATGGTCATTTTTAAGAGGTATTTTTAACCAGTTGAGGAGTTGGGTTATAAAAAAAATCATCACACTCAAATTTGATGAATTCCAATAGAAAGTCAGAGGCTCTTACAAGATTAGGTATCAGTAACTACTAGAAAGCATACTTTCTAGTATTGGCATTGCAATTGTGCTGAAAGAGAATACCAGCTTGCCTCAAGTCTTATAATCCTGAATACTGGGTGGGAACACAGAAAGCTGGTTTCTCTTCTTGGCTCCACCTTTGGCTTGCTAGATGTCTGTGGCCAAATCTTTTCACTCTTCCACACCTCAATTTTTCATTGGGATATAGAAATAATTTCTTAGATTGACAACTGATGAAAATTAGTATGTAAGAATTATATTATTAGTCTATCCACTGCAAGATTCTCCATTCTCTTTATACGCATCTTTTCTACAGGTCTCCTGCCTTCACATTAGACATGAGTGCTAGATGCAGGCAACTATAGATAACTGACCTTTCCCATACGTCCTTTACAGACTGGCCCTTACCACAGCTGATAAATATTAAAAAGACCCACAATTACTTTAAATACGCTTGCAAAAAGCTTAACTCGAAGCAGTTATGTGCCTTGACCTAAGTCATTGTCCCAAATTAAGAAGGAGAAGCCAAGGCTTACAGTAAGATATACTTTCCACCATCGTCTTTCATCATATGTAATTGTCCTTATATCCTCCTGTGCACAAACTAATTGTGTACCCACTCTTCTCCCTGCTCCTCACCCCACAGTTAGCGCTGAAAAAGGCTTCTCCGTACTCAGAATTGACTGATTTTACCCTCAAGCGTGAAGGTGCCAATTACCTGGCCTGCCTCTGGCTGGCAGTCCCATGCTGCTGGATCCCGCCTGCTCCTTTAGCTTATATTCAGTTCCTGCTTGGCCATAAACCCCGGAACCCTCTGCTGACTCTAGATGTTACCTCCTTTGCCAGCGCGTTAGGGTTTTGGAAGATTTGTCTTGGCTGCTTGCTGAACTGAACACAATGTGATATTGCACTAGTTATCCTACCTAATCAGCATTGTTAAAAAAAAGAGAAATAAGAAGGTAAATAGGCAGCAGGTTCTTTGCAGCATTTATTATTATTATCATTATTATTATTATTATATTATATTAATGAGTTAGTTTAGAGATTTGAAGTAGTTGTTTTTCAACAACAGGGTCCTCACAAGTCTATAGAAAAAATACTTAGAACTGCAACGTAAATCAGGTTCTTCCAGCTTGCGCTTAAACTTATGAAGACTGAAGCATAGAAGAGCATTGTGCTTTTTGTTAAAACAGTATGAAATAACTACAAAGACCAAAACAAACAAACAAACAAATAAATAAAATGTAGGCAGTTGTTTAATAAATTCAACCAGTCCAAAAAATACTGTACATACTTCTTTAAACTGCAGCAGATTCTGCTTGGGCTTAAAGAAATCAAAATAAATTTGTGAACCACATAGAATAAAGGATCTCAGAAAAGATCTTAGAAATAACCACCATAGCTGAATGATTTCCCCTACCCAAATATCAAAGGCAAATAGCTGTCAAAAGTGTAAATTAAATCACTTTTAAATTGAAGAGAAAATTATTTCCTATTTTCCACAGGTTATGATTTGGAGTGATCTTAAACCTCTGGAAAAGAATTTCCCAATTTTCAAAAATTCTGAAGCCCAATTACAAGTAATTATAGCATTTCATTTTCAACATGATGAAATAATTTGATTCTTTTTACAAGAGGTCTGGTTTAGCTCAAAATAGACAAGTGCTTCTGCAATGAGTTAGTACACAAAGACAATAAAGATCATTCTCAAAAGAAAATCAGGAATACATGTTGGCTATAAATCATAAATGGAGCATTCAGGCAAAAATAGTTTGTGTGTTCTACAAATGCCACTTATTTCCATTGCACATGAGTGAGATAAAGTAAACAGACCACTGACAGTTTTGGCTTTCAAATACAAAATGGGTAAGATTTGAAAGAAGAAAAAGAAAACGTATGGCATAATCACTACTGTTAGATCTAGTTTTAAAGTATAATTTGGAGAAAGAGTGCATGAATACAAGCTTTTTCTGTATCCTCGTTACAGAATAAAAGCAAACTAGGACCATATAGCATTAAATTAAAACCAAATATTATTTTAAGTACCTTGTTCCCAGGTCCACTTGCTTCCTCTCCCCCCAAGAATTACCATTTTTTCTTATTCTCTGGGAAAAGAAACTATATTCACTAAATTAGAGATGCCATTTCAGTGAAGCTCCTAAAACCTTTCACACAAAATCCAACGCTCAACCAGCTCCAAGTCACACAGTTCATTACCATAAAGTTCAAGGCACTTTGCAAAAGGCCTGTTGTAAGTGAGGAAACTCCTAAAATAACTGATACATTTGAACAGAATTATACCCACACTAACTTGTATTTGAAGCTAGATTTTGGGTAGATGCAAGACCACCTAGTAAATACTAAGTGCTGTAGTAAACCTCTACATCTTTAGCTTTTAAGGACAGAGGTTTGTGTGACACCTTCAAGTTAAAATCAAACTTCATATAACACGTATATCCAGTAGCAAGAGGAAAAGTTTACGTGTACTGTAGCGAGTATGCATCAATCAAAGAGACGCAAATCTTAGCCTTCTAAACCGAGAAATATAGTCTAATCTGGGGGCAGAAAAATCTTAACACAAAATTAAATTCCAATTAAACTCCAATTCAAGATCGGGGAAGCATGTTTGCCAGCTGGGCTCTGATTTCCAGCTTTCTTACCTTCCCCTGGTTTCTTTGAAGGTTACCTATTTACCCTCTTACCCTTCAAAAACACGGAACGTGACACGTGTGCAAGATACAGGTCACACTACTGTCACAACATAAGCAGAAACGGATATAAAAAAATACTAAGAATTATTATATTATTTAAAAAAAAAGCCCAAAACCTTTTTTTAACATTAAAAGTGACGATAGTATTATTAGGTTTAATTCTTTTCCATAATAAAATATATGCTCTTTTTTGCCTAATGCTACAAATTGGTTAACAGTGTGTACTGTGTTATAAAGTGACTAATATAAAATCAAAAATGTTTCTGCAACGTACCTAAGCACCTGGTTACTATTAAGGTGTCACAAAGAAAATTAGTAGATTGAACACTGACATATTCATCAAACCCAAGTTTCTCTTGTGGTCAGTCTTCTTGAAGTGAAGCCAATCTTCAAAGACTATCTAAAAAAGTGTCAGCCGAAGGAAAAAAAAAACACACAAACAACTGCCTAACCTCTAACAATAAAGAGATTTTTTTTATTTTGCTAGACAAGAACAAAATGAGAAAATTAGAATTTACAGACATTCATTAAAGGATTTTAATGCTATCCCAGCCTTTGGGGTGGTGTGGGAGCACAGCAGTTTGACCAACAGCAGATATACGGAGGGATAAAGCACACCACCCAACAAAAAGCCAGGCACACTAGCATCAGAAAATTGTCATATACAGTCAGATAAATATGTCGCTGAAAGCCAGGAAGGACTGTCATATTAGAGAATATTCTATAATACTATAGTGGTTTATTAGTATGTACATCTTTGAATGTCATCCCCCAAAATAGCAGACAACAAAGCTCATTTTAGATTTGCACAGGCCAGGTATGGAGTTTTTTCCCCCATGTTTCTCACCTGTTTCAGAATACCGGATAGGGCACTACATTATAGGAGTTACATATCCTTGTCTGCCTTGGAAGGTTAAAACAGCAGGACAATGTTTGGCTGAAGGTTAAAGTAGTTCTGAGACTGAACTAGCAAATACTGCCTGCAGACTATGTTGGGGTTTTTTTTTGTAATACTCAACAATGACATGGAAAAAATTCGGAGCAAAAGGGATTTGGGTTTTTTACTTCCCTATTTCCACTACCAGACAGCATTTATTTTTATTAACGTTTGCTTCTTCCAGGCAGATGATGCGATTAAAACTTGACGTAGATTTTGAAATGTGTACTATTTTCTCCAGTGTCTAACAGCCCAGAGTATGTTCAAACACCCTTGGGTTACCTCATCTAGCAAGACCCAGTCAACGTGAATTGAAAGTGCAAGTAACGACACAAGAGACATTTGGCCTACATACAAAACTAAAATTACTCTTATTTAATTATAAGCAAATCAAAAGAAATTATTAATATTAGAAGATAAATACATGATGTTTTTAAATATGCCAAGTACTTATCCAGCATGCGAGGCCCTCCATCCACCACATGACCCTAAGGACAGGCAGAGGATCCGAGGACAGCTGAGAGAGGTAACAGGAGTGGGTCGTGAGTCGTAGCAAGTCATGTGGCAAGTTAACATTGGGTCTGCAGGCTGCAGAGTGCCTCAAAGGCCCCCTATCACACCTGCCCATCACTAAAAGGTAAACATTACAAACGTTTAGTCCATATAAGAAGTTCAGATCACAAACTAAATACCACAGCCAGTCGGCTGGAGACCATGCAATTGCCAAAATTCATCTTGACACTTGCATTATTTTACCCGCATTAAGGAATATTTAGAATACAAACAAACAAGAGGTAATTCTAGCCTATTACTTAGTCTGAAGAACTGTCAAGATATCTCTTTCACGGTAAAAAATGGCTGGCTCCAACCTGATTTACTCCATGTCATAGGAGCAGTATTAGTTCAGAAGTTTATAAATCCACTATCTTCCCTCGTAAGGTTTTAGACACAGCAACCCAGTAGACATGAAATTCAACCTCGTCACATAGCAAGTAAAGACACATAAGGCAGCCTAGGGCCCAACAGGACACTGTATATATCTGCAGAGAGGATGAAAGGATATCTGTAATTTGTAAGAAAGAAGTACAGTCATTCATTAAAGGAACTTATTTTAGCAACTGCAACCAGCCATGCACTGGGCAGGGATGTGAGTGATGGAGAAACTTTAAATGTGCTTTGATTTTACAACGATCTGTGCCTTCTACTGACCTAGTTTAAGAAGTGGTTTTACGTGCTTTTATCTTCACTGAGAAGCAGGCATAAATAAATTATCCATCTCAATATTGTTGGCATTTTGTTGACTTACACATGAGATGATGAGATTTGTGGTGATATACTCACTGTTCTCCAGCATCTTGGGACAAGTATTCTTCTAATTGTCTGAATGTCACACAGAGCACATGGCGGGACCTGCTCTGTGGAAATGTCTACGTGTATCTTCTAGGGAGACGGTGGTATGTTCTGAGTTGTCAGTATATCAGTAGTACTCTAATCTAGACATTCTTTGTTCAAACCACAGTCTCTTTAAGTAACTTGTGACTAGCAGCAGTAGAAAAGTCAATAGGAACAAAATATCCTGAAGTGAACGTGATAAAGTGGCAGAATTACACCAAGATGCAGAACAACCACAAAATTATATTAAAAAGTTCAGGAGAACTGTAAGATTTTTTACAGTCAAATTAGGTCTGTCTAAACTGGGGTCATATTTTAGAAAAATCTGAAAAAAAAGTAAAGATTTGAGACAAATTAATTAGCATTTCTGTGACCATGCTTTCAGGGAGACGCATGTGCCCAAACTGACACACACTTCATTGACTTAGGCTGTGACACTGCATATTCACTGCACTTGAGCAACCTCTGAAATCCACGTTAAGAAGTCCTCCATTGATTTGTCACTGTTTTTATCGCAGGGATCTATGCAAGTGCAGCACTCAAACTGAGTGCAGCAACTTCGAGCACTGAACATTATTCTGAAAATAAAATTTAATCTGCTGTTGACCAAAATCTTAGAACCAAATTCTCTCAAATGTAAAAGATCAATGACATTGGAATCTCAAGGCTCATTACAATAGCTTTGTAATTAGCCTGCAAAAACCTCTCAGAAACTCTAAGTTGAATATTGTGCAGTTGGGTTTCTCCTCTATGAGGCAAATCCCTGAAACGAACAGATTAGTCACAAGGCCCTTAAGGCAGAAAAGTAAGGAAAGCTTCTGTTCTCTCCAACTCTTAACGCGAGGGACTTCCAATGAAATTTAAACATTATAAATAGGCAATACTCTATCATACAATTCATAATTAGACAGTGGAACTAACTGCTACAAAATGTCATTAAGGCTGAGGACTTAGCAAGGCTGGAAAAAGGATTAGACATTTATATGGGGTAACAAAAATATCCAGAGCTCTAATAATTTTCTAAGATCTATTAAATATCATGTTCCAGAGTTTAACCCAAACTCTAACCAGCCAAGAATAAGTGGCTTCTCACATCTTCCTTCGAAACCTCCACTGCTATCGCTGGATACTGAAATAGCATGGGTTAACATGCCCAGTCTGTCGTGGCAATTCATTTTCAGTTTTAAACAAAATGATCAAGTTGATCCACAGGCTTCAGCTCAAAGGGGCTAATGGTCATGTGTGTGCAGTCGTAAGAATCTGGGAATCGAGGGGAATGGGAAGCAGCTTCTCATGGCAGCCAAAGATACATAAAGTGGACTGCAATGACAAGCTTAGGTGTCAACACTACATTACGAACCAAGCCACAAAGAATCTTTGTTCAATAGAAAGATAAAAAGGAGGAAAAAAAAAATTAAGAGTTTCTTCGGCTGTTGTGTTATGAACCTGTTGAAAACAATCAAACCCAAACTTATTAATAGTCAAACATGCAAAGATAAAATACAATTCACTTCAGAACTGAGAAGATTGTTAAAGTCAAAACGGTTTTTCTGTCACTGCTTCTTTGCTCTTTCCTTCTCTGTAGGCAGCCCTGTCATATCTGTTCCTCTTTCCACAACATAACCTGTCCTTGCTTCTCCGCGTCCCAGAGGATATTCTCTCTAAATCACGTGGCCTTTGCACTTCTCAGCTCCCTTACCAGCTCCACAAGAGACAGGCTGGGAGGGGCCACATCGAGACTGACACCTCACGGAACAACCAGGTACCTACTGGCTGCAGAAGGCAAAACTCAACAGTAGAAGTGGGGTGGGGGAAAAAAAAAAATGAAAAAGAAAGAGAAAGAATCTAGCCGTAGTCCAAACAACACAGAGCATCAGCCCACTCTTAAAAACACCAGGTCAAAAGGTTTGAAAAGATGTGCAATTAAAAATATGTAATTCCTCATCCATACACGCTAATCTCTGTGTGTTAATAAGCCTATCTGTAAAATATGAGGTAAGGTTCCACCAAATGAAAAAAGCACCACATTGATAGTTCCTATAAAGCACGGGTCAAAAGATTGACTTTCTGTGTAAATATTTGAACTACATACTGTAAGTAACATTTCAGCCTCTGCATGCAATTATTAAATATTAAGTAAATAGTTATGGATCATATGTACAAAGGTGAATGCAAAATGCAGCGATATTTAAACTAAGATCAAAACAAGAGTCAGGCCTTTGGTGTTTTGTTTTTCTTTAGAGTGCGGTGGATAATAAATATCCAAGAGCTTTCCAAGGCCTCAGAACAGATTGGATCAGTTTCTTTATGTTTCCTTTTGTAATCCTGTCACAGAAGCAACGTATCAAAAGATACAACCTGCAATTTGGCGGCAAAGAGAAACACGGCACCTCCCTCCAGTCCTTGAAGACTTTTTTTTTTTCTTCCCCCCCCCCCCCCAAAAATCAGAAAGGCAAATCTGACGACTTGCACTGAACTGTACAAATCAAGAGTTTTATTACGCAACTCACCCTCTTCTACACGTGAGAGCTCAGACTAATCCAGCAGGTTCGACACAGTAAGTCACCAACCAAGTAAGTTTGTAAATTTATAGGGGGCCTGAAAACATCTTTGGTAGCTACTTGTCTAAGCCTACATACACAGCATGCTCCTGAGGTTTGAGGCAGGTGGCAATCTTTGGACCCCATGAGGAAAAGGACAACCTTACCCACAAACAATATAGAGTCATTCTGTTGACAAGTCCCATCTCACAATAACTGTCCCCTGCAAGGGTCCCTGTCGGTGCACTGCAGCCCATCCTTCACCTGCACCCCGTGGAGACAAGGAATTACCTGCACACAACCATTACAGAACAGGGTCTGCAGACACATGGAAGAAATGCTGCACTCTGAGCCTGGATTACAGCTGGAATTTAGAGCATGGACTTGTTTTCCCCAGTTTCTTTCCTTAACCAACAAAATCCAATTTTATAACACAACTACTATGCACAGAATTAAGAAATCAACTTCAGAATCATAAGGGCAAAGCAAATTAATCTGAAACTAATGAAAAAGTATTTCATATACCTATCCATATCTATGAAAATGTTTTATTTATTTCAAGAAAACAGAAAAAAACCCTAAAACTCAGATAAGCCACTAAATGCACTATTAAAAAAAAAAAAAAGGTTTTTTTGCATTTTTGTATAGCTGAAGGTACTTGATTTTGGTTTTCTTGATGAAGTCAGAAGTCCTTGAATGAACTGGTACAGTGTAAGTAACATTTAGAACCTTCTTACTTGCCCCCTTTTTTTTTTCTACAAGTGATTAATTCCATGAAATAATGCAAACAATTTTTCATAAACTATTATGCAGTCTAAGAATAGGCCCCTGTATAAATTGAACACAGTAGTCACATATTTTGTGGGTAGATTAAGGATAAAACTGCTAGCTCCATGCTGTGCCAGATGAAAAGGAACTGTTTGAGTACTTTAGAGCATGCATATTTAGTAGGCTATCCAAATTATTTATAAAACTTTGGGGAAAAAATTACTATTTAAGGAAAATAGTATCACTGAGCGAATAAGGAACCAGAAGAAAGAGAAATTCAGGTTCCATTCTCAGCTTCCAAGAGACTAGGCAAATCACTTCTTCCTGTACCGTTTCCGTATCTACGCAATGAAGGGAGCATTTACCAATTTGGTAATACGTTTCAGAATCTGTACAAGAAACATCTTGACATAGGAACGGAGTATTTTGGTAGAAATAAGACCTTCCCACTACACAGATTTGCTGAACTGCTGCAAGAATTCAAAATCTCAACAGTATGTTGAGCAGCATGGTATATTTACCACATTCTGTACATGTGAGCAACACACATGCATTCAGTTCCAGCTCACCCAATTTAGGAAAATCCCAAGGGAACAAGGAGGTGAGCTGAGTAAGTATGTAAATCCATAGAATATTCCTCTGCAGTCAGACAGCTATAGTTAACACAAAGCAAACCAAGTCTTTACTGCTTTCAGCCATCCTTTAGACATTCAGAGACATCCCAGTCATTGGAGAACGAAGCAGAGTGATACGGAAGAGCTAAGTACCAAAGAAAAAGCCTGTAAAATCTACAAAACAAAATGGGCATTTACTTTAGCATCAGAACATAAATAAGTAGTAATGTTTTAATAAATGATGTAGGTGTAGGGAGCCTCAGCAAGCAGCTCAGCAGTTCCATGTAATACAGGTATTGAGGTCTTCAGAGAGACTTGTCTACATGTTCTTATAGCATGGTGAAATGCAATTCACAATCCCTTTTGACAGCCTCAATTTAGACATATCCACCATTACAGCAGGGACTATACGCTACAAATAACTGTCACAACTTATTGAAGAGCTTAGTTACTTCTAGATAACTAAGAAATCCCTTCATTGTGAGCAGGTACAAAGAGACCTCCTAAGAGAAACACAAAAGATATACAAAAGAAATGAAGAACAAAGGTTTGCCCTAAAAATGAAGCTCATTAGTAACTTTTCCGAAAGTGAAATTCTATCTTTCAGTGGACCTCAGTGGAAAGCCTCATTAAGAACTTGCCACTCAGCAACATTCTTATTGTTATTAATAATGAAGAAATATATTCAAAAAAATAGTACGCAGCCACAGTCCTGTAGAGCCCAATAACCAAGTATTAAATAACACGATTAAAACTGGAATTGATATGTCAAGAAAGAATTAATATAAACTGATCCATAGTATCAGATTTTACAATGAAAGAAGGAATATTGCTGCTATGAGTTATCTCCAATGCAGGAATAAAGTTTTTATCCAAACGTAAAAAAAGAAAGAAAAAGAAACGGTCAAAACCACGACCTATAAATCCAGAACTTATTTCCAGGCTCTTTTACTTCCCAGAAAAGGCACTGCCCCTTCTCTGTACGTCCAAGACAGCTAGGATATTACTGGAGAAGGAGCTACAGACCTTTACACTGGTAAGTGCAGAGGCATAGAAGGTAGGAAGCACTCTCGTTTACCACGACATTCCTTACCACCTCCTACTTTTTTTCCTCTCCTTCAACAATTGTCCATGGGGCTCTTCATCTGCTTCACAATCTGCCCAGAATATCTGTCTCCTCCTACCAGTTGCCAGCTGTTCCTCATTCACATGGATAGATGCAGCGGTTGTTCATTTCTCATTCTGAAGGATGTTAAAACAGTTGGACTTCTCCCAGTCAGGCTGGGAAGGAGAGACATTTGAAAGGAGAATGTTTTTTCTACCAAGTATTTGTCGTGGTTTGGCCTCAGATGGCAACAAAGAACCACGCAACGCTCTCTCGGGCTTCCTCAATACGGGAAAAATCGGAAGAAAAAAGGCAAAACTCGTGGGTTGAGACAAAGGCAGTTTAACAGAACAGCAAAGGGAACAAGAAAACAACAACACGGATAGAGGAATATACAAACACGGTTATGGAACCGCCGCTCACCCACTGGACCCGGGACACCCCAGCCTGCTCCACCTGCCCCCTCCCCCGGCAGCTCCGGGTGGGCATGGCTTACATGGGATGGAATACCTGTGTCCCTGTCGGAGCCCGGGAAGAATTAACCCTATCCCCGCCGGAACCAGGACATATTACCAAGGAGTTTAGATAACATCTTCTCTTCTAAGAAAAATACTATAAAGCAAGTAAAACTACAACACTAGGAGAACTAAGGAGAGTAGAAACAGGAATGGACTGGTCCTGCCGTCTTCTAGTGGACAGATGATGAATGCAATTCCAGCCCTACCACTCTCTGTACTAGCAGACATGGACAGGACACATGGAAAAGGGAAGTGGAAAGACAGGTAGCTAGGAAGTATCTCTGTGGCCTCAGTGCACTGAAAAAGCGCACCTGCAGTCCTGCTTCCCAGGGTTCCTCTGCGTGCCTCCAAGAAGAGTTTACTCTGTCTTCTCTATACTCCACATTTGGTGGTTGGAGACAGCCCCTCTCTTCTTAAGGCTGAACAAGTCTAGCTCCCTCAGCTTCTCCTTGCACATCACTCAAGAAGCCTGAGGCCAGCTTGGGAACAGCTTGGTGACCTTTGCCAGAATCACTATGGTCTATTAAAGTTTCCTTGTACTGGGGAGCCCCAAACTGGACACAGTGTTCCAGGTGTGATCTCCAATGGTAGCTAGAGGAGAATAATCACCTTCCAGAACCTGCTGGCTATGCTTTTGCCGACAGAGTCCAGCATGGAAGTGGCCACCCTTGTTGCAAGGGCATACTGCTCATTCATGTTCAACCTGTCCTCAACCAGAGGCACAGGGCTTTTTTTTCTGCAAAGCTGCTTTCTAGCAAGTCAGCGCCCAGACATTCCTGCTGTGTGGTTTATTCCATCCTAAACACAGGATTTTGCAGTTGTCTTTCTTCGAACCTCGTGAAGTTCCTCTCAGCTCACTTGTCCACCCTGAGTAGGTCCCTGCCTCCAGCGCGCTGACCACTCCCCCAAAGTTGCTATCATCCATAAACTTGCTAAGAGCTCAGCAAACCTGTCTACTAAATTAACAATGAAACAGAGAAATAGAATAAGCACAATAATCTAGAATGGCCATCTATCTCCATGCCACTGCAGGGGAAGGAACACGCAGATGGAACAGGAGTCCAAGAAAACTGGATATTGATTTATGGTGATTTTTGTGAGAATAAGAGCCTACCAGCCCCAAGTATTTGCTGCATCCCCATAAAAGAGCCTACTGTCCACATACCAAACTTGACAGAAGGACTTACTTTACAGTCCTACATATTCACTTAAACTGAAGTCAGTGGTGGTTTAAGTTAATATGATGGATTGTAAACAACTGCAGTTCAGAAGCTGGCGTGAGTTTGCTTCTACCAATTTACTGATGGGGGCTGCAAACCTCTTAAAATTGCCAGAGCTCATCTGCCAATACCTCAAGAAAAAATCACCAACAAGCTGTTCTTGCAAGAAGCATCTTTCAAAGTGAATATCCATCTGACAAAATGCAAAGCTGTTAAAGTTCAACAGATTTTGTAACAATTTCTTACAGATCTTAAGCACCTTTGACTATTTTTGACTTGATTTACCTCCATAAGATAATAACAAGGTATTTTTGCCCTTAATAGAAATGGAACTGAATCTGAATCCTAAATTTCTCTTTTAGAGCACGATATGGCCTTAAGAACAAGTGGAAAGATTTAAAGATGTTATGCCTCCAAGAACTCTATGTTCATACAGAGACAAGAAACAACAGTGAGATACACAAAATAGATTTTAATGCCAAATCAATCTCACCAAGAGCAATGCAAAGACACTTGCATGACCAATGCATTTTCTTTGGAATTGTTCCAACAGAGGAAACAAGAGGAAAGCGAAAAAGCCAATTTCTACCCACAAGATTTTTCCAGCATCTCCTACAAAACATTTCACTTTCTCTACATAGAAACAAATCCAGACTATGGCACTACGACAGGTGACAGTCAACTGGAATAGCAGAGAGGGGCCTTTTTTAACAGGCCAAAGATGAGCTATCAAGCTTAGTAGCTAGAGATTCACTCAAGAAAAAACCTTCAAGCCTCCAATCAATACTGCTTGCAAATTCTCTGTGTGACTGACAAGGAGAGGGAAGGCAAGGGAGGACAGCCCACGGCCTCAGGTTCCCCAGGGAGGAGAACAACAGCCTAGTTACACATCTGTAATCAGTCACTGCGGGGAGAGAGGAAGGGTGAAGGCCACGGCATCCCGCTTGCCTGCCTTTCAGCACACAATAGCCGTCCCTGACTTTGAAGGCCGATTTGTCTGGGATCCCCCTAGTCAATGGCAAGAACTGGCTTCACCGACCCATTCTCTGCCCATGCCTAAGACAAGCTCTGTCCTACCTTTGGGAGGGATCCACATCTCTCCACTGACTTCATGTTATGACTTTAGTGCATAATCAAAGTACTTTGGTTGTGAGACTAAAAGTAACAGCCATGAATACTTTTCTCTTTGCTGCTTCTGTGGGAAACTATATATTTGGCACCTGGGTGGGGAGAGGATGCAGAGACGCAGCAGGTCTTTCCAGCAGTATGACCAACAAAAGGATCACCAAATGCAAGATATATCATTAAAAAACCAAAACCCTGACCAGACCCGGAGTCAAACCAGCAGTCCAAGTCAGAGCAGTGTTGAGTCACCGAAAGGCTTATATTCCTTCTGCCGACATTCTATGTGCACCTCCCTTTCCGAATTTCTGGCTAAGCATCTTCTGCTGCCTGTAATGAATACAGTTTCTGTTCCTGTAAAGCACAAACACTTCTCAGACTAAGCTACCAGCAACCCATAACAGGCAGATATCTCAGCATCTGGAAGACTGTAGTTTTAAAGATCTGACAAGGAATAATATCTGAACTTAGGTGGTAATTAAACTGTCTGAGCAACGCTAAGAACAGATACGTTATCTTTTAATATCAGGAATGAAGTACTATTAGAGAACACAAAGCACCTCTCTACACAGGAAACATACAAAATGGATCCTTCTCTTGCTGCTGGGAGCTCAACAGATACTCATATGTTTGATCACGTATTTGACATCACACTATTGCTCCTACTGACTACTGCCAGCTTTTCTGTGCAATCACGCCTGTATAAATTCACAGCCCTCATGCAACTTTAAATGACTTTCAGAAATAAATTTTCCTATTAGCTATTTATTATATAATGATTCATGGTAAAACTTCGTGAATGCTACACTGAGCTTCTTGTCTGGGGAGGCGGCAGGGAAGAAAAACCAAGAGACATAAAACTGAACTAAGCAGACCACTGTGCTAATGGCAGGGGGGCAGGGGGAGGGGGGCGAAACCAGGGGAAAGAGAAGTTCAAAAAAAGGCCCAAGAAATCCACCAAATTAAAAAGTTATTTTATGTTTTGTGGCTTTAGAGATTACAGGGGGGAGCTTATAACAAAAATCAAAATCATCTGCAAAACCGCCATTTTCTGTCACATGCAATATTTTCATGATTAGTGAACACAAAACATTTAAGAGAGAAATTTAGAAAGCTGCACAAGAAACACAAATGTACTTGAGAGGAAAAGAGACCAAAGCAATTAATTCTTTGAAATATCCAGTACTGTCATAAAAATAGACCGAACTATTAGCTGTAACTGCTAGCTCTGTAACTGATGCTCAAATAGTTTTGGTATCTGGTATTACACTATTTGTATATTAATAATGCTAGCTCTGTAACTGATGCTCAGTCAAATAGTTTCAGTATCTGATATTACACTATTTGTGTATTTTCTTGCCGCTAATTTAATTCTCAACTGTATCTGAATCAGAGATCACACTTTCATATCTGCTAAAGCAAGGAGATTAGGAGTTCCTTTGTGGTACCTTTCCAGATCTCTCATAAATCCATTTAAATTGAGCAAAGGCTTTCTAAAAATCACCATTGTCCGTATTTTTCCCCAACTTCATTGTACAGCACGAAGAGCACACTTTCATGGGAAACAGACAAAATGGATACTATCTTCTTCCCGCTGAGAGCCCAGGATACAGGCACGCTTTTGGTTGTGCATTCAGCATCTCACAGCTACTTCTGCTGACTAACTCAATGATTCTATACTTTCCATCGCTATTATTTTTTCATTAGATCTCTTACCAACAAACTAATTGTGCAAATTGGAAGCATCTTCAGTTCAACAAAATAAAATGTTATCCACATAACAATAGACTGATAGAAAATATGTAAGTATTCTGACACATTAACTATGGGACAGTAAAATACCTTTGTCTAGAAAACTGTCCACAGAAGATCGCCTCCTCCTGCTGCCAACTCTTATAATTGAACCTTTAGCTCAAAAGTGGTAGACGATCATGGAACGGTTCAAACCCTAATGATGATGTGTGTTTTATACACTACAGCATCTTCGGTTTCCTCTAGAAAACAAAGTTAGACCCCAAAACCTCTGTAAGAACTGACAGAAGCTGACTATGAAATAGCATGTGGGCAGTAAAGCATACAAATTAGAAAGTGCCAAAACCAATACTCTTTGGGTGAAATTACGCAACCAGTTCTATGATGGACAGCATGTTAGATGATCACAGTATTTTCTTCAGCCCTGAGTCTATGAACTTGTGCCTAATTCTGCCTATTTCCATAAACACAATGCAACCTTCAGTTACAAGTATCACACGTTATTTTCCCCATCATCCCTAAACAGGAGACACAGCAATCTGGGAACAAACGAGACTGCCATCAGTGGAATTCCTCCATCATTTACTGCAAAAACTGGAATCACTCATTCAAATTAAAAAAGAAATATAAAAAAATATTGCTGATAATTCACAGCCCTGCATGCCTCTACCTCTCAGGAGCCATCTTCCACCCAACAACATTTTTTTTTCATCCTGAAATTATTATAACCAAAACCAAAATCCTGATCTTTCTTTTGAAGTTCTACCTTCTGTTTTACCACCAGTCTCTGCTACTTACGGTCTTCATTACTCACAGTTGAGTTCCTTAGTCAGGAATTAGTTCTTACTCATTCTTTTTTTTCCCCTACAGCAGCAGCTAAGAGCTACGTATTTTAATTATCAAAAATAGCACATGTATAAAAATACCACATGTATACAAATACCACAAAAGGAACTACGTGATTATATCAGCATTTTTCTGAAGTTGGTGTCATTGAAATCTGCTGCCTTCAATGGGGCTAAGAATCATGTCTTTATACGTGTTTTTGAATCAGTTAACAGGAAAACAATTTTGAATAAGATCTCTGGCTACCGTCATGATGCACCTATTTTATATAGGATTAAGCTTGGAATTAGTGGGAACTGTAAGGATCAGTACTATGATTCTGAGCTATCGTAATGATTTTCCAGATGCCACCTTGCTACGAGATCCTGTTCACTGGAAGTTTGTACGGTAAGCATCTCCCAGAGAAAGAACGGGGGTCACAGACTGATGCCCGTTTCATCAAAGGTCTTGAAAACTTGTGGCTGCATGTCTTCTGTTATTCAAGAAATCACCTCTTTCTCTTTTGCTATAGGAAGTCAACACACACTCTAATAAATGTAGTTAACCTAACAGCCAAAACTCGAGCAGGAAACATAGTTAGCTCAATATAAGTCATCACTGACAAGCAGAAAACATGCAGAAACCCAGGTTTAAAAGAAAACAGTCTTAGGGCTCTGAGTCTCGTGGAATAACAACCTACATTTTTTTCCTACTAAGTTGAATCTTGTTTTTTGAGTATTGATCCTTGATATGATCAAGCAAAAGGGAAAAAAACCAACCCTCTGGAACAAGTGGAAATATATCAAACTATTTATAAAATGTTCAAAAATAAACCTTCATGTGTGACCACACAGAGTTTGTTACCTGTAAATACAGAGAGCATCTGTCTGTCTTCCACAAACAATACAAGGATGTAGACGTTACAGAAATACAGTTGCATTTCACCTGGCAGTTTGATGCAGCGTACTTGCACATGACAACACATTGATTTTACTTCTACCTCCATGCAGACATCTACGTAAAGAAATCCATTAGGCAGACAGTTCTCATCTCTATTGACTGACAGAGTGACAATCGAATACTTTTCACCTTCCAAACTGACTGACAGCTAGACACTTAAACAAGCCTTCAAGTTGCAATAATAGTATGAAACACTTTCAATTACCTGAATCAAACAAATCCATGATCCCACTAGTTGAATGTATTTTTCTGTCTGCTGCTATGCCTGGCTTGGTTTACATTGTTGTTTGGGCAATTCCGATCCCTAACAAGAATGCTGCAAACAAAGAGCAGCCCAGGGTTTCTAAACAATGAGATATACCTCAAGTAGTCTTACTATATGCGTTTTTGTGACCAGAAAAAATAAACACAGCCAGCCTTTTGAATCACTTCCTTTCCAGCCTAGCAAGGAAGCAAATCTTTTAAAATTACCAAAAAAAAAAATGCGTGGGAAATGGCTACATCATTAGGTAAGTGTCTTTCTAATACTAGTAAATGTTAAATGCCAGCCTGCCTTAAAAAGGTGAACAATTTTTTTTTTTCGTAAAACGAAAGAGTAACAAACAGTATTTTAACTTTGAGT
Organism: Rissa tridactyla; assembly: GCF_028500815.1. Lineage (NCBI taxonomy): Eukaryota > Metazoa > Chordata > Aves > Charadriiformes > Laridae > Rissa > Rissa tridactyla. Next base: position 63,779,619 of record NC_071467.1, on the reverse strand, counting down.
CTAAATATATGCCCAGTTTGGCCAGTTTTCTAATTCAAATTACAGGTATTTTTCTAAGTAATTCAAATTTTAATGAATGAAATTCTCTCCAATTAAAATTTGAATTTATGTAGGGCATAACAACAAACAACTGAATTTGACAGAGGAACAACAAAATTGGGAAATTAGATTTTTCGGATATGACACCTCGTAAGTAATCAAAACCATACATATTTGCGTTTTACAATTTCTAGAATGAATAACTGAGGTTGGAAGTATCTAATGTTCTGTAGACATCAATATGTGTTGCTGCAAGACATTCAGCATGATCAGACTGAAATATCTAAATGAACATGCTTATGAGTTAAACATATACACTGCATAACAGGCAAACAAGTAGGATCAGGGTGCACTCTAATGTACTGTAATTGGGTTGACAGAAATAAAAGGAAAAGTCAGAGTCCATCAAGAACTGTTCAGTAAAAAACACACAAAAAGCAAAAGATTGTCTTTACAATTGAACAGTTGCATCAAAAATGGTCAAAGCATTTTAAAAGACATAATTTTATGTTCTGAGAAAACAAGAACTGAAAATAAACCACTTTTCCACATATTTCCCTTATAAAAACTGGCTTTTAAGCCATGTTATGTCTAAGGAGGTTGAGTACAGTTACGAACTTTTCCCCTCCCTCTCTATGCGCTGCTTGTTTTGTTCAGAATCCAGGCAGGTAACAGATAATCTTTACAAAAACCCAGTGTTGCTTTGCAAGCTCCATCACAGTTTAAATGTACACAACCATAACAACTGAAAAGACTTATGTATTTTTTTTTTTGCAAACAACCACCAGACCTTAAAATAAATGTAAAAACAAAAACAAACCAACCCATAAACAAACAAACAAACAAACCCACACACCCCCCAATCCCACCCTCTGAATTCAGCAAATAAGTCTATGTTAAATCTAAGTATTTGAAATCACACATGGCATTCTGTTGCTATTACGAAAATAATATTTTAAAAGATCTTGAAAATAATGTCACACCACCAGTGTTACAGTATTAATAATTTAAAGGATATGTAACAACACGTTTTATCAGTTTGTCTCTTAGAAAGAAATTAAATAATTAGCAAGAAAGCAATTACTTGATAATACTCTTCTAAGGCTACTGTGCTTAGCGTTTCCTCTTTTTTTTAATCAGTCAATACTATTTGAAGGCATCAATATAGAATTTACTGTGTGCACAACATAAAATGACTCTTTCAGAAGAGACTTGCTGTTGCACGCTATACAGCAAATTGATTTTCTGAAAAGGAATGCAGCCTGTACTTAACCTAACAGTGTAACCTTGTTGTACTACATGAAAAGGGATCATGCATATTGATTTCTTTATTACAATTCCTCTTGTGATCAGTAAACATTCGTAAACCCTTCTTCTTGGAAAAAAATATTTTTCTACTTTGAAATGGGAAAATATAAACAGCCTTCAATTTTGAATTCTGAAACTGTCCTTCTTTTCACAAGGAGACAGATGCCAGACTATTCTGGTTTTCTTTGCCTGTATTTTAGGGGTGCTTTTTTTTTGAGTTGCAAAAAAGGCAAGCAAACTGGATGGGTGCCTCTGACAAATCCCTGGTTTTGCTAAACTTAGAAAGTTTTCCTTTAAAAAGTTATATTCTTGATGTACATACTCATTCTCCTTTAAAAATAACGGCTTGTGTACAAAAAGAGCAAAACAGAGAAAAAAGCGAGAGGCACCATCACAGGGAAAAAAGTAAAAGACCTCGTACAGTATCTACCCTGATAAAACTAAACCAGAATAGTAATGGAACACGAATTTTATATTGCTTTCTTTTGAACACAATTAAACTTCAGAGTCTGTTAACATGTAGTTTCTGGAACCGATGTAAGCAATTAAAAAATTTCAACCAAAATGTTTTGTGAGGCGTAATTACTATAAGGTCACTAGATATTATTTGGAGTCAGTTTAGTTTATCACATTACGACATGACAGGACGTGAGGCAAAAATTATAAATTCCTTCCCTAAATCTGTCCTTTTCTGATTTAGATGGATGAAGAATAATTAACTCTTAATTATTCAGATGACTTCAAGGCAGTTTCAGGATTCAGTAAAGAATGCAGTCATTTTAACCAAGGAAAGCAGTCTCCTATCATTTATCAAATCTTGCAACTTGACCAATGATGAATAAAAAAATCTATGTTTACCCATAGCCCTAACTGCTACCTTAGAGGTTGTTAAGCAACAAAATTTCCTTTAAATTCTACCATATGCAAATTATCAGATGCAATTTGCATTTTAAAGTATTTAACTCTACATATTTATTGGATTTTGAGGCCATGCTGATCATTGATTTATGTGCTTCTGGCAATCATATTTCCATATTTGTATGATTTTGATGACAGTAATAATTCAAATATGCAGAAAGTTGTTCTTTGAACAATATCTTTAATTACGTCCTCAAAGCATCATTGTTTTGCCTGGTGTCCTGACAAAAATGGTTTGAAATGAGAAATGGCATTATGATCTGAAATGCACAGAAGTACATTTGTCCTTTGCTGTCTAGTACCAAATGCACAGAAATGACTTTTCATGTTAACCAATCCTCAGCCCTAACCAGTCTGCAAAGCCCAGCAACCTTGCACGTAAATACTTTATTAATTCTGACACACTTTCACGACAAATTCAATCACAGTTCATAAGATTTCTGTTCAAAATGCAAAACCTGCCCCATTTACTTTGCCGCTAACTCAGAAAGTTTTGCTGCCACGTTTTTTTATTAGAGTTGTCACAAATTATGTGCACTCTTATGAAAGCTATCAAGAACTGTAATCATTAAAAGATCCACAGATATTTTGCCCATTTACTTCTCAAACACAACCATCAACCATGTCTTCTGTCACCACTATCGGAACAGTTTGTTTTAATACAACTTTTGTCACTGGAACACATGTATAAACTTTTTAGAATAATTGTTCACTCATGTACAAACATACAAGAGTAATGCATTAGCCTACACGATGAACTTGTGTTTTAGTTAAGCATTCCTATTTATACTAATGTTCATTTAAATATTGTGCAAAAGTCAAATATTATCAGAATATAGTAACATTTTACTTTAGTGCAGCATAGATTTACTAGTTTGCTGTTTCCGTAAGTAGTGTTCTACATAATACTCTTTCTGCCTCATTCGGGGACAATCTAATATTTAAAATAAAATAAACAATAGACCCTTTTTCAAGTTATATATAATTTAAGAAGACTCTGTTTCTTTTAAAAAATGCAGGAGTGGTTCCATAAATAGACTTGAAATTAACCTAAATTTATCAACATTTTTCCATCTGTAAAACACACAGTATTAAAATCTTATGAAATCATTAGGCATACAGTTTGCTTACTCAGAAACAAAACATACTGCTGCATAAATGGGTGGTTTTCTCTCTGACTTTTTTTAAAGTATGTTTTACAAGAAGAACCTCCTATGTATATTCCATACTGCCAGATAGGCAAAAGCAACAAGGAAGGTATATAGCAACTGTGGTGATCGTCAAAAAATAAAAGCAAAAACAAAAGAAACCCTCTACCCTTCACAATAGTGTCGTATTTTTTGGCCTGAAAATATCTCAAAACAATAGTTTTTCTTCAGAAAGACTTGAATATTTTATTTATGGACGTTGAACACAAATTTAGTGCACACTATAACTGTATAAAGCTCTGCTTTATTTTTTTATGAGAGCACCCCAGGCAAACAAACATATAATGTAGACCCGATGTCAGCCACCCTAATATACTTGTTACAATTATTTTTTTTTAACTCCCCAGGTGGAAGGAAAGAATTGACAACTTTGTTATGTCTGCTACTTATCTCATTTAAATATAAACTCCTCCGTAAATAAAAGGAAACGGTGTAATTTTGTTTGTGGCATCCTTGAAAGAGACATTTACTATTTTGTTAAATATTATGGCACACCACCATACCGAATCTAAACTCACTTAACTATCAAAATGCATTTTAAAGACAATTGCACTTTTACTGTGATTCTTGATTCACTGTAATGTAAATATCTTGCCTTGTTCCAAGCAAGCATACTGTTAGTAAAATACATGACATTTGCTGAACAACCTTTAAGGAAATAATTAGATAAAGACAAGCTGCTGTTTTTCAGCCCCTATCAGATTAAAAATGTTTACCTCTTTACCAGACAGGTATGATGCACTTACTATCAAAATTATGCAAATAAGTTTACCATTAACTGGATGTGTTAGCAATATTACAAGTAAATACACAATCTGCGCAGAAAGAGTTCATTTTTACTTATAAAAGGTTCCACGTTTTACCTTTAAATCTTTCAAAAGATCATAAAGATAAATGCCTTTGTGATGTTTGGATCTATTTATAACACACAAGTGCTGCTGCTGCTGCTGGAGGTGAAGTTAAACCAGCGTTTTCACAGGGAAAAGTGGAAAAATTAATGTGAGCCTCTCCCTCCGACTCTCCCTAGCGGCTAAGGACGGAGGGGCATCACCGACCCCGGCCCCCTGCCCGACCTCCGGGCCATGGCACGGGCAGCAGCCGCCTGCGACGGGAAACCCTTTGGGCAAGGTACAAGGAGAGGCAGCCCCCAGTGCCAGCCTTTACAAATTAGGGAAGCAAAACAAAAAACCAAAACAAAAACACCACCCCAAAAATGCCAGGAGTGTAACGCTTTCGGTCGTTGTCCCACGGAGGCGCGAGGACCATGGCCACGCGCGCCACTGCCAGGAGTTGGGAGCGCCTGGATCTCATACCAGGCAGGGAAAGAAAATGACAGCACAGCATCCGTGGTCTATTAACAGTCCCGTGTCCTCGTATCGAGTCACTCCGAAAGAAATAAAGGCAGGATTTTTCAGTTCTCATTCTCTTGTGTCTCTGCATTCTTCCACTTAAGCTGAACTTTTCGCATCTGTGCACGTGTGTGTTTGTGATTAAATAATCTAAGACTACAGAAAAGAGAGACATAGCAATTCAGCTCAAATTAAATCCCAGAAAGGAGGGAAAAAAAAAATAATGTCCAATTCACTGCAACTAGTGAATCATTTGTGGAAATGCTTAATCTAGGAAGGATACTATACAAAAACAACAATGAACACGCTTAATAAAGCTCTGAATTCTTCTCAAATAATTAGGTAAACAAATTCTGAAGGGGTTTCCAAGAGATTTAAATATGTGATAAGACACAAGTTTACATGACTAGAAATACATCCTAAGTAAATACTGTTTAGCATCTCACAGTCCATTCTTCGGGGCACAATTGTCACCTTAGAAATTTGTGTCCTTTCCCCCCCGCCCCCCTTTCTTTTCTATAGCCCATTAAAGTGCTCCAGGGACTTATTATTGTGCATCCCTTGTCCTGATCATAATTGCCCTCCAGGTACAATCTTTCTCATGGATGAAACGTCCTAAACACAGCCAGGTGCTCTCCAGGGCAGCCGACGTATTTCCACAGTGTAAGGACCAAGTACTGGGCATGTCCCGGTTCCACAAACACCGGAGGGGACAGAACGTCATTTACCTTATTAAAATCTGTGAACTTGTTGTATATCCTCTCGAGATGGGGTCAAATACATTTTCCTCTCAGAGGACGAACTCCTTTAATGAATCATGTGGCTACAATAAAAATCTAAACACGCAAGAAAGCTGAGATTTTACACACACAATCCAAAATACTCAATATTAAAACTTAAGAACAACACAGCATTCATTTATTTTCTAGAATACTCAACTCAGTATTAAACCGTAAAACTATTTCGTAAACAAATTAAATTTTGGCCCTTAAGACTATGACATTGTAACTAAATGGGTAAATGAAAAATATTTTAGTTACAGCTAAGGCCTCTCAATATATTTCAGGGATAATGAATGAATCCTTAAATCGATACCATAAAATATACAGAATTTATAAATAATTAAGACATTTATCTTCATGGTAGAGAATAAAGTTATTGTATGTAGTTTAGATATGAAAATGAAATTCCTGTATAAAACTGGTACCATTTTTATCATTTGTAGAGCTCAGTAGCACTGCTTATTAATAATAGATTAAGCAGTTGTAGCCAGCTATATAAATTGGCAGTTGATTGCAAAGGGACCTAAAATTGCAAGAGCACAGCATAGCAGTTAATGCAAAAAATGGCCCTTTCATTTGTAAAATAACAAAAATCTGCACCTTAAATTGCTGCGCTCAGCTTGTAGCTGTTGTAAGGCAAAAATGAAAGTAATATGATAAAATTAAAGCGATATGGTAGTAGCATTTACCAGCAAATACGAGTACAAATAGAAGTCGGTTTGAACACTTCCTTCTCATTGAAAATTAAAGCAAAATATTCACTAGTTTACATGATGAATTCAGGATCACTCGATCTGAGAAAGTCAAAAGGCATACCTAATATTTCAATGTTGTACTGTGAGCTACTTCATACGGTACAAACGAGTAATGTACCTTTGATAGAATTCCACTCTGCGAACTGCTAATGAGTAGCTTTTCAGAAGCAAGCTGCTTTTCCAGGGGCTTAAAAGAAATTCCTTTGTATCAACTTAGTTGTATGCAAATTAGGTTTGAAAAAAGAAAGACCTGGATGGGAATTCAGAGTAATGAAACCTTGGAAAGTACATCATAAACGAAACGCAAGGGTAAACATACTTTTGTATGTGTTAAAGTCACCGCTTCATGCTTAACACTGAAAAGGCTTCCTAGAAAACATCTGCTTCTGTAAAAACTAAAATCAACTTGGCAAAAGCAAGTGATAAACAGCCAGTTTCCATTTAAAATGCCTAAACCCAGCAACAAAATAAAAAGCACGTTGAAACTCCGAAAGCATCTACTTTTATAAGAGTAACATACAGCTTTTCAATGATTCAGTTCCTTCACTGTATGGATAGTATAAGCATTCTTCTAATCATGCACAATTAGAAACACTAGAAAATTGCAACAGAGGTAAGAGTCACTTATAATATAAAATCTTGATTAACGGGGGGGGGGAGAAGTATTGTAACATTTTTCTGTAGTTTGAAAAAGGTGTACATAGAAAAATAGTGAATAGTGCATGACTAAGCACATGAAATAAGAAAAATGTACAGGTCAACTCATTTATAGTAATTCAACCTTCATCTTCTGATTTACTTACTGTAAAAAATCTATTATAGCCACAATTTGGTAGTGAACTGTAGCCATCTACTGGAATGAACAGATAAAGCAAATGTTTAAGACAATGTTCTTCCCCAGGAATCTAGCTTGCTTTGCATGCTCTCTAGTATACGCCAGAAAAATGAACGATGTTAGATGCTATTAATACTGGAAAAGGAATATCTCTCTGAGCCAGCGCAGGCTAAACAATGTCAAAAATACACTCATTCATTTGGCAAGCACATTTAAAAAAAAAAAAAAAAAAGGCAATACTTTTTACAATAGCAATGCATAGATTGTTCACTATAAACGGTGGAATTTTATCTTATGATCCCTGTATTTATTTACATTTTCAAAAGCATATAATAGCAAGTGTTTCAAGCGAAACAAAATACTACTTATTGAATATTTATTTTTAAACCAAAGCAAGTTAGATAATTTCAGCACTTTATGAATGTAGGACAGTGTATTTCATTAATCACCATCGACATGTACCACAGTACTAATAAACTTAACTTCCCTTTCTTTTAAAAACAAAAAATAGAAAAGATCAACCCATGCCAAAGTGTGCTGCTGTTCTGAAACATGACAGCTTATCCTGATACTTAGGGCAATATTCTGAGTACAGTGACTCTGGCTGCATCCAACTGTCATGAGGTAAGGAGGCATGTGTTAATATTCCTAGAGGAATTAATTCAACCTGTGTTCATCTTTTTAGTACATCTTCCAAGACATCTCAGATTCTACCGGGAAAGGAGTGAATGTTGAAGGGATAAAGAGAGACCTCCAGAAAAATCCAAACCCATTATGGAGGGAAAAAAAACCCGTGGAGAGAGACAGTGCCTTTTCTTAGACTAGATGATGCTATTGGAAGAGTGAGCAAGCTCTCCTCTCGGGCTGAAGGGAAGGGACTGAGCTGGAAAGTATGTCTGCTCCTTCCAAAGGTACAGTTTCATCCACAAGCATCACTTCCTTGTATCTCCAAGACCCATCATCATGGCTGCAATGACATGAGTACTAATAGTCTGTTCCCAGAGAAGACACACCACCAGGAGTGCAGTGCCGAAGGACAGTAATTCAGTCCCAAGCTGCAGGTATTAAGATATGTCGTCAGATGTAGAGACGCTAATAAAATTGTTGAATGGGGAAAGGGGAAAACAGTCACAGTAAGATCCTGTTGTTCTGCTCTTAATGTAGTTTTTGGCCAATTTAATTCCCGTTACGAGGGGACTAACAGGCTATACTATCAGCACACATTCTCCTCTGTCCTCTGGGCATTTTGGCCCTATACAAGCAACATCAGAGTCTCTTCCAAGCATTTCAGGTGTCCTAAGGCACTCCGTTCACATTATTCATAAATACAGCAGAAACATGTTTTCTGTTGCATTTGGGCCCTAAAACAGACATAGGAAATTTCTCAAGATTTAATGTCTGCCTTGAGAAAAATCAGCCTATCGAAATAAGGTACAACGTTTAATCACCACAAAAGAAGGGCAATCCAAGAAGATGGGAAACATAATTGTTTAAACGTTTAACCTTATGAGCTGCTTCTGGAATCGTTTCCTGAAAAAAGGGATAAATACAGATGGTAAGGGAAGTGGAAGATACTGCTAGCATTCAAAGAGCAACAGCAAATTACTGATACGTACACACACACACAGAGTACACCCTACAAAACAGGAGAGTGACTAGAAAATCTTTATGCCATGATTAACCCCTATATAACTCAGCCTCTTTGGCTCAGAGGAAGCCAGCAGAGTATTAAGCAAAAATCATGACACGGAACAGCTCAGCAGAGATTTGCAGTCAGAGGGATGGTAAGGTCTCCTCAACTGTGCCTGTAATTTCATGAATACATTTGAAGATCTGCTCCAATGTATTTATTGTGAGACCAGCAATGCCACATGCAAAAATCAACTATTCTTCTCAAAAAATCCCTTAACTAAGCTTTATGACCTTATAAGATCAACACCACTCAATAATTCCAAAAATCACCAATCACTGTCTAATAAAGCAAAATGTAACTAAACAATTTTAAATGGGGAACAACATCTTGGCAAGTCACTTATAAAAGCCCATTAATGAAATTAATTAGTTAAGGTATAAACAGTAAAACTTCTACTCAGCAAATTCAGCCAGATTAAACTCTTTACATTGATGGGCTCTCATTGACGAAACCATTTTTTCTACAGCAAACAGGGAGGAATTTGTATGAACTATCCCACCAGGCAGAATTGGTCGTGAGCAGATGGGGTAGTAACATCTTTAACCAGCACCATTAAGTCTCAAAAAGGATAAATATACTCATGCTTCAAAGCATAAACCAACCATGTATTGTCATCGGGGGGGAGGCGGGGGGGGACACAGGACGACAGGGGCAGGGAACAGCAAACAAACCAGCAAAATCTAGCCCCCCACTCCCCGCTATTAGGGAGGTTTACTCAGTTATTGCTCAATACAAGTCTTCTTACAGCTCTCCTGAAATAGCTGGTATATCATGACTTGAAGGTGTTAGAGTAATTACTATAGTAAAATCAAATGCATTGATTACTGTCTTCAAACCCACGTTGATGAAGCCTATTCTGAATCAGCTGGTGATATAAATTCAAAATCTCTTGTAATATATGCTACTATTCAATGAATTGTTAAAAAAACATAAAAAAAAATCCCAACCCCCAAAAACTGTTCAAAGCACCAAGCAAAATCCCCAGATCAGATCAACATAAGGTATATGTTTAAGACAGAGGAATGGTAAATAACTGCAGCTCTGCACAGACACGATGCTTTCCCAGTATTTCGGATATGACACTACTTGTTAGAACAGCTTTTTCTTTTTATTTTTTTTCCCCTCCCTTCTCCCCAATCACTATCAGCAGTTTTTATAAAAGACATCTCAGTGAGATAACTGGTTATGGAATCAATAGATGATCTGACAGTTCATCCAGTCCGTGCAGCACTACATGGGAAGTAGTGCCTTTCTTGTTAAGGTTCAGTATTAAAAGATATGCTTGAAATACAAAAGGCTGCTGAACAAACAACACTGAATGTCAAACAATTGACCGTTTCTCACAAATTTTCAAAACCTGCTAAAGAAAATAACTGCATATAGACAGCTATAACATTTAAAATTGCCTTTATCTTTTACAGACCATCATAAATTCGGAGGGCAAAAACTCGGTATTACCCAAGTCAATTGCACCATGTCCTTTGATGAAACCAAAATACAGCCAAAGCATTCTGCAGTTTTACTGGCATTTTAAAAACATCTGCTTTTTCTACGTAACTCTAAAAGACAAGTTTGTGCCATGCTACAACCGCTAAAACGTAATCAACTGTCATTTTTATGTGTAATACTGGAACCCTTAAAACCGTGTTCTGATTTCATTAAATTACACTGGATTAACACCTGACAATAATTGCACCCACAGCATCCAAACGCCATCCGAAAAAAAAAGGGGGGGAAGATAGATATAGGACCACCAGTCTTATGGAAACTACACAGCCATTCCCTACATAGGGCTTTCTAGTTTTAATGGCCTATTTCACAGAACAGTCTCTCGGAAATAAACTCAACCTGTCACTACGAGGCAGACCAACATGCTGATTATACTAAAATTATGAATCTCTTTCTGAACCGCAATGTTATTCAAATCCCTTCCTCTATCCCCTTCCCGCTCTATAAGGCTCAACAAGCTGGAACAATAATGTGCTGAGCCACAGCAGCGAGGTCGGGTGTACGAGATTCTATTCATCTTTTATACAACTGTGGGTACATGTTTCTCAACAAACGAAGCCCAATAAAATCTGATCCTCTGCAGTATCAGCTACATCTCTTACTTTAAAAAGT